>NW_021155460.1:1947-2221 GCF_002837175.3 Physeter macrocephalus | reverse complement strand
ATTGGCGACGAAAAATGTCAATCCAGTATGAGAATTTTGCATTTTTCTATGCATCGAAAGACGGTTATGTCTTTGGTATTTCTCTCTCTAATTACAATGAGACTTACCCTCTTTGGTTTGAAAGAAATCACGACGGCACCGTTGTAGTCGTTCCCAAGTCTCTCGCAGCTCTGAACAATTTCTACGCCTGGTTCCACCTCAATATTCACAGGTTCTCCTATTTTTTCTGGTAAGTGATGTTTAAATGTAAAGACCTCCTGTCCTCCCCCTCTTT
>NW_021155460.1:0-810 GCF_002837175.3 Physeter macrocephalus | reverse complement strand
TTCTTCCACCGCGGCTGTCCAGGGCTCGTTTTTTCTTGCTGCTAGCCAATGCTCCAGCAGCTGCAGCAGCTGAGGCAGCCACGCTTGTGTTTCTCATAGTAGACACGCCCTCAAGACGGCAGATATTATTGCTGTCATGTTCATAAAGCAGCCGTGGCATAAGAGAAGATCGACTGTGATGGAAACGAGGAGCAAAGAAGCTTGCGCCAGTACTGGCTGACAGACGAGGATCCATCACATCAGCTGATGAAGGAAGAGCAGCAGCTGCCCATGGCCCTGCTGCAGGAGGCAAGGAGGAAGATACAGCATTAGCTGCAGAAGAAGGCAAGAAAGCAGAAGGAGGTGAATTAGCAGCAGCAGCAGTAGCAGGAGAGACAAACTCATCGGGAGGAACAGGCGACAGTGAGGCGGCAACAGCAGCAGCAGAAGAGGTGGACAGGGGAGATAGAACTGCAGCACGTGGCTGACGAGCAGCAGCACAACTCCAAGAAGCTGCCGCGGTTTTTGTATTGTAGTCAGAGACAGCCGCAACAGCATGTGACTCACTATAAGGGCGGTATGTCTCAACATCTGCAGCAGCTGCTGCCACAGCAAAATCGGTAGCAGCAGGAGCAACAGCAGGCGTCCTCCTCCTTTTCTCCCCAGGGACTTTCTCCATATGTAAAAAATATTGACGTCGGTCCTTCGAATGGCGTGAGACCTCAGCATTTCTCGAAGACGAAGAAGGTAAACGACTTCCCGATGACAAACACTTATTCGACAGAACTGTGCCATAACCCCCCAGGGTAAGAAAAGGATATTTCTGAAGCT
>NW_021155459.1:1646-2221 GCF_002837175.3 Physeter macrocephalus | reverse complement strand
AACCAGGAAACCTACTCAACCCACTGAACCAACCTGAGCCACTGCGGACAGACACCAAAATCAAAGGAAACTATGAACCTGCAGCCTGCAAAAAGGAGACCCCAAACACAGTAAGGTAAGCAAAATGAAAAGACAGAAAAACACACTGCAGATGAAGGAACAAGGTAAAAACCCACCAGACCTAACAAATGAAGAGGAAATAGGCAGTCTACCTGAAAAAGAATTCAGAATAATGATAGTAAAGATGATCCAAAATCTTCAAAATAGAATAGACAAAAAGTAAGAAACATTTAACAAGAACCTAGAAGAACTAAAGAGGAAGCAAGCAATGATGAACAACACAATAAATGAAATTAAAAATACTCTAGATGGGATCAATAGCAGAATAACTGAGGCAGAAGGACAGATAAGTGACCTGGAAGATAGAATAGTGGGAATAACTACTGCAGAGCAGAATAAAGAAAAAAGAATGAAAAGAAGTGAGGACACTCTCAGAGAGCTCTGGGACAACATTAAACACACCAACATTTGAATTATAGGGGTCCCAGAAGAAGAGAAAAAGAAAGGGACAGAGA
>NW_021155459.1:0-397 GCF_002837175.3 Physeter macrocephalus | reverse complement strand
TCCGCCTGCCGATGCAGGGGAACCGGGTTCGCGCCCCGGTCTGGGAGGATCCCACATGCCGCGGAGCGGCTGGGCCCGCGAGCCATGGCCGCTGAGCCTGCGCGGCCGGAGCCTGTGCTCCGCAACGGGAGAGGCCACAACAGAGGGAGGCCTGCATACCATAAAAAAAAAAAAAAAAAAAAAAAAGACAATGGAGACACGACGACCCAAAACCTATGGGATGCAGCAAAAGCAGTTCTAAGAAGGAAATTTTTAGCAATACAATCCTACCTTAACCGGAAACATCTCGATTAAACAACGTAACCTTGCACCTAAAGCAATTAGAGAAAGAAGAACAAAAAACCCCAGTTTTAGCAGAAGGAAAGAAATCATAAAGATCAGATCAGAAATAAATGAA
>NW_021155458.1:0-2221 GCF_002837175.3 Physeter macrocephalus | reverse complement strand
CTGAATCTCTCCATATTTTAATATGTGCAGGTGCTCATGTACTGTTAACACCCGCAGAGGGTATCTGCGCGTGTGCGATGGCCATAAGCTACTGTAAACTTGAAAATGGATGAATTTAAACACCAAATTCTGGGGTAATAGCACGTGCGAACGCCTGGTGTCTCCCGGATACCTTCTTGTCAAGCAGGCAACCACATTATAAATAGTTGGGAACGTATTTCTACCCTAAATTCTGGGGTAATAGCACGTGCGAACGCCTGGTGTCTCCCGGATACCTTCTTGTCAAGCAGGCAACCACATTATAAATAGTTGGGAACGTATTTCTACCCTCTCCGGATGAGTTTCGTGCCGTTTTTCATCTGGACACCAACTACTCAAAGTGTAGCAACGCTGGTAGCGTGACCGCTTCTTTGTTTGGCACACATCTCGAACTCGCTTGGTGAAAACTCTCCGCGCTTTATGTTACCCAGATACATGTTCCCGAAACACACACCTACATCCTTGTGCATGTGTCACCAATTAGAGCGTCGAAGTAGTGTTTTGTTGCGTCTTTATTGCTGAAGAACCAATAAATTACTGTCCAGAGCAAATAGTGGACCAGTTCGGGCTTGGGTGGGTGGTCAGACACACGGCATATGTGTACTATCGAGTACACTACCTTCGCGCGCTACTTCCAAACCGCCAGTTCTCACTCACTCCTCCAAACTTTACACGTGAGTGCCGCGTATTCATTGTACGAGTGTTGCATGCACAGACGCTGCTATTTCTTCAAGTAAACACGTATATGTGTAGAGGACACAAGTCGTCTTCTCTTGATACGGGCGCGTAGGTGATCCGTATCTCGTCATGCAGATGGCAGAGCAATTCTGAGCTCAAATTATTTGGGATAAGGCGTCCGCACAGTTTACCATTGTTGCCTAGGGCAGCACTACGCACCAATAGAAGTATGGTTGTAGGTATATGTATAATTGAGTGTAATTCCTGTGTCACAACATCAGCCGCTTGTTTCTTCGGGTTCCCTCCCGGGCACGGTATCCCTTGCATCCGTCGCAACCACTCATGTGAGCGCTGCTCTGTATTTTTTTGGTGAATACTGGTGAAGGTGCAGAATGCAACCAAACTGGGAGCAGGAAACTCGATTAGACGCGTACAGTTTATGCTAAATGTCACTCCGAAGCGACGAGTGGTACAGAAAGTCATTCTTTGTCATCTAGGCGATTGTCCATTAGCGGATGTGTCAAATAGTGTTGCCTGGGATCAAAGGCGGACAAGTGGGTATACTCTGCAGTTTGATAGTACTGACATAACTGTATTCAGCGCTGCCGGACAGTTGTACGAGTGCTGCTTTTGACTGCTAGCGACTGCCAAGTGAAGAAAAAACCAGCGTATCTGCAGAAGACGACGATTTTCGTCTTCAACCAGTCTACAATTGTACCATAAAGTTGGGTAAATTCATGGTCTCTTGAGGTCTTCAAGTGTTATTCGTAGAGTTACACTCGAAGAAACACTCTTCTGATGGCTATCGTGGCTGTTTTTAGATATCCGTTGTGACTGCAGTGAAAAAGGGAAACCGAACGACCGAAAGCAGCACGCGCTGCTTCGTTGAGGTTTTCCGGGTTTACTGAGACGATTGTCTCAATGTTACTCTACGGGGTGTTTTTTTCCAGTGAACTGTAATTCTAATTCAATCTGGAGCGTACACATGCAAAAGATGGCAACCCTTGTCTCGGGGTGTCTACGGTTGTTTTGAGAAGATGTGTGCACCCAATTGTAACCGAAAAGAGAACTTCCCTTGTGTGCGACACATCTGAGTTACTTTTCTGGGATACATAGGAATTGTTCGCATAGACTCCTATACACACTGTGACTCTTCTTGACTTCAGCATACAGTGCAGTACCTCAATACGCGCGGAAAAGAGAGTCACGCACATTCGAGGAACTCGGCGACTGGGCTCTCCTCTCCCTCTGAGTGATATGGTGTTTCAAGGAATGCGCAGTAGCAGGAACATGTTTGGGATTGTGTGCTTGGATACGCATCGCCATTTACAGACTCTTCGTAAAGTGACTCCTCGTGCAGATATTTTTCTACAGCATGCAGAATAGTTCTGTGCACTCTCTTGTCGGGATCGTGCTTGTGTCAGTCGTCCCCCTCCATTGCCGGCAAGAGCTGCTGCTCCTATTCTGTTCGATGGCACTTCATCTCATTACCCTGGTGTTGTAC
>NW_021155457.1:1549-2221 GCF_002837175.3 Physeter macrocephalus | reverse complement strand
CACCATATCCATCTGAGTCACAGTAGCTTCAGTAAAGCAGGAATAATCATATGTTACAGATTTACTGTGATGATTCTATTAAGAAAATATGTAAAAAGTCTTGCTACTTGATCAATTTCAGCCTTCTATTCTGATTTTCCCCTCAGGCTATATGTGAGGTTTATTTGGTCTATCTACTTAAGTTTCTGCTCTTAAACTTTTCAGCCAACCGCGTTCAATTAGAACAGGGTTGAGTTGGAAACCTAGGGGGTGTGCAAAGAGATGTGGATTCTGTGAGGTTTTCTGTGGAAAGGAACAGGCTGGGTTGTCGGGAACTTGCAGGTGCGACAGGTAGGGAGGAGTTGGAGTGGATCATATACCTATTCCAGGAAGGAACAGAGTTTTTTTTTTTAATTTAATTTTTTTCTTTAATTTCATAATTTTTTATTGATGGCATTTATCCCATGGTTTAACATGTTAATTATACTGTAATAAACGTGGCTTTAATATTAAGCTTTTCCTTAGTATCCAAAGTCACCACAGTCCATTTCAGTAAATATAAAAATATATGCTTAATACTTTGTACAATACTGGTTTTTGGTCCAAACAAAAACTGGATCAGAAAAGCCAATAAACTCACTTTAAGAATCCCCAGTTGTTTTTTTTTTAAAGATTTCCAAATGGATTTAGGCA
>NW_021155457.1:0-615 GCF_002837175.3 Physeter macrocephalus | reverse complement strand
AGGCTGCAGGTGTGCTGGCATTTGCACCGATCGTGAACACTCCTGATGCATTATTTTTTGTGAAGTTGAGATTTGTAGCGCTGCTGCCAAACTGGAGAACAGAACTGGAGTTAGGAGCTGTCCCAGAGCCAAATGCAGACTGACCAGGCTGCTGTCCAAACACGGGAGGCTGGCTACTGCTTGACACTGTCCCAAAAGTAGGTGGCGCAGGCTGAGAAGCAGCAGAAAACAGTGCAGCTGAAGATGATACAGATCCAAAGCGTGGGGGGTTAGGCTGGCTGGCACCCTGACTTTGTGCAAACGTTGGGGTCTGGTTAGCACCGAACGCTGGACTGGCAGATGGTGCCGAAGGTCCAGTGCCAAATACAAAGGAGGGTCCTGCAGAGCTCGATGTGGTGGGAGCTCCAAAGCTGAAACCAGAGGCGGCAGTGTCACTGCTGCTGGCACCCGGACCAAAGACAAATGAGGCGGCAGCTGTGCCCGCTCTCGACGTGGTTGCTGGTTTGCTCTCTCGAGAAAACAGCAAAGACTGAGATGTATCGGATTCGGTAGAGTTCCCAAAGGCTGAGCTGCTCACAGGACTGCTGGCCTGTTCAAACACAGAGGCAGCCGCAG
>NW_021155456.1:1694-2221 GCF_002837175.3 Physeter macrocephalus | reverse complement strand
CGCCCATGAATGATTAGCTCATATATTTATGTAGACCAGTGTAACGTGGCCCCATCACTGATCAGTGGACTGAAAAACAGGGTCGTTTCGTTGCTGTCGCCCACCAAACAAAAACGCCTCACTGAAGTGCTATTACAGCTGAATTCTCGGCTAGGTCTCAGGGGGAGAGCCTTTGTAGTTCCGTGCGAAGCCACGCAACGGTACTGTGGTCAGCGTCGAACATCCTCTCTTAGTTTTGTTGGGGACTGAAATGGCAACGCCCCGCGACGACTACCGCTTTCTACTGTGATTTAGGCTATTGTAGGGCGAACAACTTTGCATAGTTGCCTGTAGTTTACGGTGAAGAGAAGATGCCTAATAGTTGACCATCTGCATGCGCTGTGTCATCTAGCTTCGTGCATTGCACGCAGGACGCAGGCGGAAACTTGCACACATTTCTTGCAACCAACCTTTTTTCCCTGTCAAAACTAGACAGTCGCACATCCGTGGAACAAATGTTTCGTGGACTTGTCAGGTCTGTGGTGTCA
>NW_021155456.1:0-658 GCF_002837175.3 Physeter macrocephalus | reverse complement strand
ATATATATATATATATATATATATATATATATATACCTGACTCATGCTCCTTCAGTATGTATTCGTATTGTTGCCAGACATTTCATGGAGGACGGATTTACATATGGCTGTTCATTCCCTCTGCTTCCCGCGTATCATTCCTTTCACTCTAGCGGTACAGTCAACGCCGCTTATTTCTCTATCTCTGACTGGGGTGGCGCAGTGAAGATTCGCAGTCCCAGCGAGTTCGACGACGCAATAACCTCTCGTAATAAAAAGATGTTACGAATGGAAAAAGGACTGCTTCTGCGTGGTGTCCACCGCACTCTTGTTACTGGCTCGAACCACTTCTAAAATAGTTGTCTACACGTGACGTCGTCCTTCACGTGTACATCTTTCATTTATATACAGGTGCATGCACCCGTGTATATGTGTGTATACACGCATGATTTATGTATTAATGGATTCCACAAGGACGAACACTTGGAAACAGGACATCTTTGGTGTCAGGTGTGACCCATTCTGGGCGGTGGCAGGTTGCGTTCCTTATATCCAACGGTTCCTCGAGGAACGTAGTACCTTTCAAGGAGAGGGTCGCTTTTGTAGAAATTCTGCTTAACTACAAACTCAGTGTGCAGGAGGAACGAAAGTGTACGAAGACCAACCATTCTTCAAGCAA
>NW_021155455.1:0-2221 GCF_002837175.3 Physeter macrocephalus | reverse complement strand
TCTAGCCAGTTCCACCATGCAGGGGAAGTCGGTCTCATTGCCCTAGTCTGAGTTGCACTGAGAAATACACTTGGCTTTGCATTCTTTCAGGACTTCGTCCCTGAAGTCATAGGAGCCTCGCGTGAGCTCCGTATTCCCTGCAAGAACACTGAGTACCCCCAGGCTCCACTGGTACTGCTTAGCAATATCCAGGCCCGTAGGCCTTCGGAGTCACTCTGTGTATGCCAAGTGTAGAGCAACACACTGCAGTCTTTCTTCGCAGAGCTTGATTTCCCCAAGACTCCCACAGCTTCGCGCACACCGTTCTTGCCACTTCCTGCAGGCCGTGGAAGGTGGACACATTGCCGTAGTCTGAGCTGCACTGAGAAAAACACTCGGCTTCGCATGCAATCTAGGACCTCCTACCTGAAGTCACCTTGCCTCTGGGAGAAAGTCGGCTTGCGTTCCTAGTGCAACTAAAGCCCATTTCTTCGTGGAGCACAGCAGGCTTTTGAAGAGCCACAGGCCCGGAGGCCTAGCCAGGGCGTTTCATGGTTGAGGCAGTTCGCTGGATGCGGAACACCGTGTTTCGAGAAGTCGATTCACGGAAACAACCACTGTGTACTCAGTGTCTCTTTGGACTTGTAAGAAACCACAGGGATGTATGCTGCGTGTGCCTATGGAAATGGGGGCCCGACGGTACTAAGCCTGCCTTCCCCGTTTCAAAGTTCCCTTATGCTGCCTTGAAGCCTCCTGAAATTCCGTGATGGTGGCAGGCCTCTAGCCACCGTAGGCATGGCTCTGGGAAGAAAATGAGTATTCTCTAGCTACACGGAGTGCTTCCAAGGCTGTAGTGGAACTCATCGTGCCGTGCTCTAGAGCCTAAGGGAAACTGGACAGGAGCACGTGCCTCGAGGTTAGGGCGTGAGGAGCCATGCACAAGGTGGCTTGCAGCTGTATCCATGAGGTCTTAATGGCTGTTCTGCTTTGTGAAAGGAAGTCTCCTTTTCCGGATTCTGTGCCCCTCGGGTGTGCCTCATTTTCCCACCAAGATCACTGAGTACCTCCAGAACCCTGTGCGCATGATGAGCAACGTCGAGGCCCATAGGTCCCTCGGAGGCCGTCTGTGTAAGCCGAGTGAACGGGCAAACTTTTGCACGTTACTTCAGGAGAGCTACATTTCCAAAGCCCTTGAACAGCCTAAGGACCACATTTCTACCTTCCACCGTGCCCTGGAAACTTGGTCAAGGCCCTCGTCTGAGTTGCCAGGAGAAAACACTCTGCTTACTATTCTTCGAGGACATCTCACCGTACCTCACTCTACGTAAGGTGAAATTCAGCATGCTAATATGGTGTGGCGCTCACGGAACACTCAACGTGAGCACTTGCCTGGAGGTATGGCCCTGTATTGCAGTGCAGACGGGGACGCGGGCAGAAGTTTCAGTGAGGCCGTAGTCACTGCTCTGTATTATTTTCAAGGCAGTAGGCTTTTCAGGAACCCTAGTAGTTTTGCGTGGGCATCGTATTCCTTTCAAAAGCTCTTAGCAGCCTCAGTCTACCCCGTACCTGCCTAGCCACATCCCGGCCCGTAGCCCTTCCGAGTCACTCTGTGTATGCCGAGTGTAGGGCAACACATTACACTCTTGGGAGAGCTTGATTTCCAGAGCACTCTCACAGCTTCACCAACACCTTTCTAGCCAGTTTCACCATGCAGGGGATGTCGGTCTCATTGCCCTAGTCTGAGTTGCACTGAGAAATACACTTGGCTTTGCATTCTTTCAGGACTTCGTCCCTGAAGTCATAGGAGCCTCGCGTGAGCTCCGTATTCCCTGCAAGAACACTGAGTACCCCCAGGCTCCACTGGTACTGCTTAGCAATATCCAGGCCCGTAGGCCTTCGGAGTCACTCTGTGTATGCCAAGTGTAGAGCAACACACTGCAGTCTTTCTTCGCAGAGCTTGATTTCCCCAAGACTCCCACAGCTTCACGAGCACCGTTCTTGCCACTTCCTGCAGGCCGTGGAAGGTGGACACATTGCCGTAGTCTGAGCTGCACTGAGAAAAACACTCGGCTTCGCATGCAATCTAGGACCTCCTACCTGAAGTCACCTTGCCTCTGGGAGAAAGTCGGCTTGCGTTCCTAGTGCAACTAAAGCCCATTTCTTCGTGGAGCACAGCAAGCTTTTCAAGAACCACAGGCCCGGAGGCCTAGCCGGGGCGTTTCATGGTTGAGGCAGTTCGCTG
>NW_021155453.1:1161-2221 GCF_002837175.3 Physeter macrocephalus | reverse complement strand
CCCTCTCACCACAGCACAACGGTGCTGTGCACCTTGCCAGCACATGCACAGCCACTGACTGCATTTATACGCGAACGTGGGTGTACTGGCGTGTGTATACCTGTCTCTACACACACGTATATGACGTGTGCATAGATGAATCGAGTCCTCGCCAAACGCGTGCTTGGCGACAACCTATGTACATTATACGCGTGAACACCCACACATACACTGCGTTGCCCTACACACCTGCGCGCGCAGCTGTAGAGCAGCTGCTTCTCCTGTGTCCGGGCGTGGGTTAGCTTGCAGCAGCTCAAGAGAAAAGACATGCACCTCCTCCACACAGACCAGAGATACAACGCATCTGACGAGAAACCATGCGCTAGTGCAGCTGACAACAGACAGGCCCCTGTGGTGGGAGTGCTGGTGCTTCTGCTGACTTGCAGCTTGCGGGCGAGCTCCATCTCGACGGCCCCTGCGCCTGCGACGAGCCGTCCGTCGCGTGTAAGCGCCTTGAAGAGATTTGCTGCGTCGTCGACGGCTCTTTCTGCTTCTTCGAGAATGGCCGGGGTGCTGCCCCGCAGCACAAGCGTGCAGACGCGGGTGTCCTTCGTGAGAATGTTCGTCACTTTCTTCGACGCTACCTCCGCAACAGCAATCGAAACGCACGTCCCCAGTTCCTCCGGGCTCGGCACGCACTGCGCACGATCGACAGAGAGAGAGGGACACGCCGTCCTCGACGAAATTCCAAAGCGACCGCCGGATGTACAAGAGTAATGCAGTTGCATTTGGCAGAAATTCGCACACTCTCCTACAGACCAACCTCTACTAATACTACTACTGCTACTAATACATTGACGATTCGGGACGTCTGTTTGGTCTACACGTTCCCCTAAGGGCTCCAGAGTTTCAGAACAACTTCACGGTGCATCTACTACGTACACGTCTACAACTGCAGCAGACCTCGTTTTCGCCTGCCCCTATACCGAAACTTCCTACATATACCTCTATTTCCTCCTACGTATACATATCTATATTCACCACGCACGCACGTAAACCGAGTAGTACATATCTACAACAA
>NW_021155453.1:0-569 GCF_002837175.3 Physeter macrocephalus | reverse complement strand
AACAGAAACCACCCCAGCGAGTGCGACTGAGAGGCAGCGTATAGCCGTGACGTATGCATATAAAGACGCAGCGCAGCTGTCGCTGGAGAAATACGTCCCAAGACGGACAGTCACCAAGTACGTGCGTCAACGACTTGGAACTTCGACGAGACAGCCTCCAGGGTGAAACAGAATCGGGGGCTCGCTCGCACACAGCTCGAAGGATATTCGACATTTGCAATGGATGGAGAAAGGACGTCAGTAAATGTCTGGACACTGCTGGTTGTTCTGAAAGAAAAAGACGCCCCGGGTTTTGCCGCTCTCCTGTCGCAGTATCACCCCACAGGCGCCGGTCGCGGGTGTTTAGAGCCCGGCTTTCGCATACGCACGTGAACCAGGTACACACACTCGAATATCTCTGTAGAGTAACAGTGCAGTCGAATAACGCAGCGGCGCACATTAAACACATCTGCACAAGTGAATGTGTATTATTCACATGTAATGCAACATGATGAGGTGGTTGCAAAAGGCGTCGCACACGTAAAACGGAGCCTTCCGCTGAAGAGGAGGCACCTGCACGCGCATGCACA
>NW_021155452.1:1971-2222 GCF_002837175.3 Physeter macrocephalus | reverse complement strand
CTATAGTGTTTCGGAACGCATTCCTCTTCAGGTGATTTGTAGTCGCTAAATATGTCAGAGACCCGTTGGGGCGGTTTCACCGCGCTAGTGTCTGGTGGGGATTATGTCCAGTCAAGATCCGACGTTGCATTTCCTACCCTCATTTTTATAAAACACTGGGTTTTTTTGTATACAGTACCCTCTGTGTGAGAACCCGGGGGGTGTATTCGTTGTAGCGCTTCACGGAGGTAGGAAACCGTTTTGCTGTTGCG
>NW_021155452.1:0-156 GCF_002837175.3 Physeter macrocephalus | reverse complement strand
CTTGTGAGCGATCTCTATACCACCCAAAAGTTCCAGCTGCATTGCTGCGTAGTGAAGTACGCAGGATCAAACACACTGGAAACCTCGTGTGCTACGCTCGTACGCTCGTACGGTTCGCACCGTAGTGTTTCACTATTCACAGACGCGGGCGACCAA
>NW_021155451.1:0-2222 GCF_002837175.3 Physeter macrocephalus | reverse complement strand
ACGGTCAGGGCTAGTCCCACTGAGAGAGGACAATTTGCAGAGATAAAATATTTATATTCTCCTTTGTAAAGTCGTTTAGGGCAAAGTTCCTGGAATCTTCACACATGCCAATGCAGCTACTGTTCTGACAGGTAGACAGCATTTAGGAAATTATCTTTGTAACCTCCAGGTTAAAACTCAAGGTTAAACATTTCCAGTGAGTTTTAGGCTGAAGAATCAGCTGTGAAGGTACCCGACAAGGACACAACGAGAGGAACCAGAGTATGAGTCAAGACTGTGGGAAGATGTGCGAATTAAAGTGGAAACATTCTAAATCTCATTTAGAAAATTTTTCTCCTGAAGCTAGAAACATAAAATTCAGAAGAGACACTCCAAACAAGGGGACTTGGTTGATGCGAGCAGGAACATTCAGCTCAGAGCCAACCGAAACTGGACGGAAAGCAGCCAAGAAATGGCTTCTGGGGCTCGGTAGCCGAAACCTCTGAACTTCTGCTCTCCGGGAGCCGGCGGCGAGCTCGCTGCGGCGTTAAGTGCCTCTGGACCCCCCAGCCCGGGGAGGCGCTGGAGCACCAGCAGCGGGAGGAGGGAACCCGGTCCAGGCGGAGCAAAGCTCGTCGCCACGGCGACCGCCTGAGCCGCAAACAGCCCGGTGAACGGAGCGAGAAGCAGTCCGAGCGGACGCCGGGGAGCAGCGCGGGCCGGCTGGCCCCCACCCGTGGCGTGTCCCCGCGGAGCGCCGGAAGGCAGCGCCATGGACAAGCTGGTACTGTGCGTGCTCGCTCCGCGCGGCTCCCACGCCCGGCCCGCCCCGCCACGGCACATGCGCGGCCTCCCAGCTGCCGGGTGCTCGCGGCTCCACGGGGTCCGCGCACGGGCGGGGGCGGGCCTCAGTTGCGGGCTTCAGCTTCAGGGCGTGGGTCCTGAAAGCGCCTCCGTGAGCCTGAGGGGCTAGAGTTGCCGGGTTTTGAGTTTGGCGTGTTTTGCTCAGGAGGCCAAAGGGCACTCATAAAATACAAAAGCCTAGGTTCAGGGACCACCTCTCCCCTTTGTCTTCAACTTGCTGCGTTAAGGCCACTAGTGGGCTGCGTCGTGGACCCAAGCAACCCTGGACCCATAGCGAGCATCAAATAGGTCCCGGTGTGGCGGAGGCAGCTCTTGTGGGAAGTTGTTGGCTGTAACTAGCTCTCCTTAGCCCTTGGGTTTGGACAAAAGCCAGCGTTTAGTTTCCTTGGAGAGAGGGAGAGGGGTGAGGTGCAGAGGAAGCCCCATTGGGCAGTTTCCTGGTGTCTTTTACTTTTGCCTGAGTGCACAGCAGGTGAGAAAGGGCCGGAAACGAACTCTGTGCATTTAAATCAGCTTTCGCTGCATTTGGCTTTGCTCGCTCTCTTAAATGAATATTGTGGAGTGGAAGAAAAAATCCAGGTACTTGTTTTTGCATTTATCTCCAAAAGTGATTCCTGCTCTTTGGAATTCAGGGAACGTCTAGGAGACTAAAGCTTTTTCTACAAACAAGAAACTAGGGACACGGAGGGGCTTTTGTACGCAGGAGGGCCCGGCGAGGTCCTGTCCAGTTTCAATATGGATTTCTGTGGTTACATTTTATCATTTACGCTATCTATAACTATATTACTATAGGAATATGTTATGCTAATCAATAAAATATGCATCCTGTCATGATTTAATAAACATAAATTGTATTACTGACTTAATTAAGAGCAATGTATATAGTTTATATATATAATACTTCAACATTTTCCTCCCCTCTGTAGATATTTACCTTGCAGAAAATTACCTGTTTTATTCTTGTGATCATCTTGCTATGGTAGACTCATTAATATTCTTATTTTCATATAACTTATGTCATAAATACTTGGAATTTCCAATATATCTACTTTGTGTTTCATTAAGACAAATACTCGTTAGTTCACTTTAATCTTTTTAGTGACTCTTTTACCCATTTTCTGTCCAGAAAAACAGACCCTGAAATGACAGATGGTATTGCAACTGCTAATACCAATGTCTTTTTTGTATTCCTTAATTTAAAATCCATATATTATATAATCTTACATAAATTTATCAAGTTTAACCCTGTAAGAATATTAAAATATGGCTATTAGCCTTATAGCATATTCTTATGTTTTATTTTATTATTATTATTATTTTATTTATTTATCTATTTTTTTGCGGTACGCGGGCCTCTCACTGTTGTGGCCTCTCCCGTT
>NW_021155448.1:1807-2222 GCF_002837175.3 Physeter macrocephalus | reverse complement strand
CTCTGTCAGTCCTTGGTCGTAGATGCTCGCGTATGTCTATTGCTTCCGTAGCAGCGTATATGCAGCACGCGCATCCTCCCATATACACATACGTCCATAAACGTATAGGTGTGTAAACAAATATACTGGACGTAGAGATCGCTGACCGCGTTTTTTTTCACGTCTGTGCGCGCATACGTAGGTACATCTCCACGTGTGTGCGCCTGCGTGCTTCCCTCCTTGTCCTACCTGTCCACGTGTATGGAAGGACAGTGCCAGTCTAGTGACGGAATGAGTGTGAGGAGCTTCGTCTTGTGCTGCTGGGGTCGCATTTGTGGCCGGGGCTTCAGGCGCAGCTGAAAAGCGGAGAAAATCTGCATGAAGCCGACATCTACGAAGAGCTTCTGCAGCGTGTTCAGCGGCGGAAAGCCACGCA
>NW_021155448.1:0-930 GCF_002837175.3 Physeter macrocephalus | reverse complement strand
CACGGGTGAACTGGGATGTACAAGGGTGCCGAGCAGGGGTCTGCGCTGTGTGCAGGCCACACAGGATGCAGCCTCAAGTTGCACACGAAACACGCAGCTTAGAAGTTGCCTCTACGTGCGCCGTCTGCTGCGGACATCGCCAAGTTACGATTTCTTTGTCTTTGGCTTGAGTCCGGCGTCTTATTCGTACTCTGCTGTTGCGACATTCCTCGTGCTCTGCCACGTTCACGGCGCCTGCAGCCGTTGCTGCAGGTGCTGCGTTGAGGGGCAGCTGAGGTTTGTACTTTGGGGAGCGAGCGCTGTCGCTGTTGGGTAGCGGCGCACCGCTAGTTCTTTTAGAGTTTCCAAGGCACAGAGCACTTGCTGTCGCACACTGACCACTGCGGCGGCTTTTGTGGATGCCGCCGCTCCAATCATTGTTAGTGGTGCTGCTTCTGCACCGGAGCTTTGCTGCTTGATGTTTATTACAGAGTCCTTACCAATCGAGATTCCCTGCTTCAAAGATGACCCAGAGTGGGCATTCCAGCAGTTTGCTGGGGAAAATCTCGACGGTGGTAAGTAAACAGGTATGAAACGGTAGGTCGGACTTGGTATATCCCCGCAAGAAACACCTGTGAAGCTGTATTCCATCCTGTCATACATTCATTCGAGCGTTTGGTCCGCCTAGGGTTCTAGGCGTCTGTCTGCGAGGCTGCACATAAAGCAGCCAGTATATAAGGGCTGGACGCAAACGCAGCACACACCCCGCTGCTGTAGGCTTGAGCCCATTTGCTGCTCTTCCATTCTGCTTTCTCCCGCTGTAGAAAAGTTCCTCCAACCTGCTTATAATGCAGTGCTGCAAAGAACCGCGATGCGTAGTGGTGCTGTCCTGAAGATTCACTACACTCGAATTTGCCCTTCTCTGTATCCTAGAAGGTGCTACTGCTGGCG
>NW_021155446.1:2005-2222 GCF_002837175.3 Physeter macrocephalus | reverse complement strand
GGCTCTGCAGCGTCCCCCAGCGGACGGGTTAATCCTGAGCCTTACGGTACTTCTGCGGCAGCACCACGTCCCAGCTTATCAAATTTACGAACCTTCCACTCCACCGCTGATCCGACTGTTTCACTGCGCGATCCCTCCTCGCTGCATTCAAGTAGCGCAGCAACAGACACATGGAGAGACGCAGGAGAGATATCTTCTCTAACCAGCAGCACAGCCA
>NW_021155446.1:0-218 GCF_002837175.3 Physeter macrocephalus | reverse complement strand
GTAATTTTTCGATGTTTGTGTGAAAAATGTCTACTGTCTCTCCCTCTTTCGTGAATTTTACAGGAGACACGCTCGTGATGGAGGTGGAATTGACTACGTGGAAGGAGAAACTGGGCATTGCTAAGGCTAAGGGAAAAGGCTACGTGGACGGCAAGCCTGCACTGGAGGTAGAAGAAATGATCTTTGCGCTTGTACGTCCAAGTTAATGCTGCAGTTCG
>NW_021155445.1:0-2222 GCF_002837175.3 Physeter macrocephalus | reverse complement strand
AGTACGCATTCCCTCTGGATCTACAAAGAAACCCGCGTGCGCTACAACCTGCGTCAAGGTCACATCGAGACCGTCCTCTAGGTCGGCGTACGCTGTTGTTCAGCCCCACGTGCTCGCAATATATGCAGTAATTCTGCGGAGTCGCAGAATCGTCTTAGGGGTGCATAGAAGCATTTCACATAATTTTATATGCACACGCTTATATGTGGACACATAGTGAACACGTGTACATTCAGAAACTCGTGTCCATCGGTTTCCCTTCGAACCACTATCTTACAGAGAGAATATGGGAAAGAGTACAAGGAGATGCAGATGCTTTAGAAATGTGCACGCGCACACGCGGGAAGTCTTGTATGCCAGTACTTTTACATAGCCAGGCAGACACCCTACTACCCGTTTTGGGAGCTGCAGCTGCCGATGAGCTTATACCCTTGAAAGTTGTAGAAAAGGGGAAACTACCCGTATTATCAGTAAGCCTTGATTATATGTAACGGAAAGCTAGTCCAGAACAACCGTTAATAAGAGTACAGTTTATGTACCATCATCTGTGTAATCCACGTGTTTCAGCGAGTTGCCCGTTCGATGGGCTTCCGCGAGACTGGCGATCTCTTGCCGCCTCATGCGATATTTCTTGTCATGAAAACCTGGATGATCAGCTTGCAAGTCGGCTCCTGGAACAAGAAACAAAAAGGAGGGGCACGACTTTCACAGGGACAACCTAAGCATTTCTCTGCGGCGGTTCACCAGCCATGTATAAATGAGAAACACCTTTACACATAGGTGCACGCTCGTCAGCTTCCAGTTATATCTATATGTACACATAGATATATCCATATATATATATATATATATATAGATAGATAGATAGATAGATAGAGAGCTAGCTGCAGCCGCACACCTCTTGCTGCCATGGTCCTCTGTGTGCATGTGCGTACGTGTGTGGGCCTCTGTATTTCTCTCTGCAAACACGTGAGATACGCGTAAAAGGGCTTCCCCGCCTGACATATATACATATGCCTCCCTCTCTTTCTCTCTCTTTTGCTCTCTTTCTCTCTCTTCTTCTCTCTTTCTCTCTCTTTCTCTCTCTTTTTCTCTCTTTTTCTCCCTTTTTCTCTCTTCCTCTCTCTTTTTCTCTCTTTCTCTCTTTTTTGGTGTCACTATGGACTCATGGATAATTTTTTTTTATTCTATCCAATGCCATTACTATTTCTTTTCCTGCACAGATTGTCCTAAATTTGGACAGTGAAAGCCCATTTCTGACAGCTTTATTGAGATATAACTGAAATACAGTAAACTCCACATATTTAAAGTATACAATTTGGTAAGTTTGGACATATGTATACACCTCTAAAATCATCATTACAATCAAAATAACATATTCATCGCCTCCCCCCCAACGTTTCCTTGTGCTCCTTTGCAATTCCTCTCTCCTATTTCTCCTTCCTCCTCCAGATCCCTCCTATCCTCAGGCCCTCAATGAAACATAGATCTGTTTTCTTTTACAGTAGTTTGCATATTCATGAATATGATATAAATGAAATCATACAGTATGTATTCTTATTTTGTCTGATTTCTTTCACTCAGTGTAATTATTTTGCAATCCATTCAAGTTGCAGAGTGTATCTATAGTTCATTCCTTTCTATTGCTGTGTAGTATTTCATTGTATAGCTAACCACAGGTTGTTTATCCACACGTGGCTCTTCCCACGTGCCTTGGAAACAGATGGAAAAGGTCCTTCAAGAAACAAACAGGAAAAATGAAGAAGTGAAAAAGAATGCGTAGCACGCCGAATATCAGTTCAAGCATGCGAGGATCAAAAGCAGAATACAGAAAGGACGGGTACGATGAAGGTTCAGTTGAAGGCGATTGAACAGTCCTAGTGTAAGCCTATGCTGTAGTGTGTGTGAGCTTCGCGAACATATCAAGAAGTATGGGTGTCGACCTATACACGGTGTACAACAGATAGAACAAGTAAGCTCCTCCACGTATGACTGATTATCAGTGTAGACGTGAGGGGAAACAGGTATGCAAAACGGCTGGTAGGAAGAATTAAGGTGAACCACAATGAGCTCAGTATTGAGTGGCGAAGGTGCGAAAGCGAAGTTGATTCTAGAAGGCCGAAAGAAAGACACAAGCTCAATAGGCAGACGTGTCAGAAAAGAAAAAGCAACAAGTCAGTGCCTCGGCTGTTTGCCCCAAGATGATAGTGTGTGCTTCAGTG
>NW_021155444.1:584-2222 GCF_002837175.3 Physeter macrocephalus | reverse complement strand
TCCCGTGAAGACATAAACCTCGCGTGATGGATCAGTATAATTTTAGGCGTTCAGGCGACAGAAGGTGAAGGGTTGTATGACAAGACGGAGAGGAATGCGTTATGAATCCGGAGGCAGGAGATAATCGGCTCACTGACGGACGTCGCGAGGGTGTGTCCTGGTCTCTGATTTGGCGGCCACGTGCCCGCGTACGTGCCGGACTGCTTTCCGGGGGGTGCGCCCCTTCACAGCTATCAGTGAGTTCATGGAATCTCCTTCTTTCCTCCTGCTCGACGGTACAGAGAACGTGCATGTGGCAGCCAGAGGTACAGCCACACAGGCCGGCGCCTTCGTGACTCGTGATGGCAGAATCCAACGTAGGATCTGACTGTAACGTGTGTTGAAAGGAAGCACGCTGGTGACACGTAAAGATAAAAGAGGTGGAAGGCGCAAACCGCAGGGGTGCCGATAGACTGTAGCCTGACACATTAGTACTCGATTTTGCCCGTCCATTGTTGGACATTGCTGAGAACACAAAGTGCTCGACTCGAAAGCCCTGGGGTGGTATGAAGAATGGACTGCCGACGTAGGGCACAGTGCGTGACGGTGATCCCATGATATTGTGTTTTTAGTATGGGTCCAGCAGGCATGGCTCAGCCACCACAGACCAGTGTCGCCATTCGATATTACAAATGCAAACGTGCCTGCGGAGGCAATGTAGCTTTTACAGGACCTCATGGATGCGCGGTGAGCATCTCGATGTTGGCGAGTCTACCGTGTGCGACGGGAAACGTTCTGTAATTGCAGGGGCGCGGGAGCATCTGAGAAAACGTCAGGTGACAAGAGACCTGGACACAGGCTCTTTGCAGGCGCCCGTATTCGCCGTATGCGGCAGTGGCGTAGTGTCGCCTGGTGTAATGCGAGGTAGAGGCAAGGGATACGGTGCGTGGGTCTGCAGCCATTGGCATGCATGGCGCACACGATCTGGAAGCGCAGGACGTCGTTGGACGGGCAGGGCTTCGTGTCAGTTATGAAGCGGAGAAGGAATGCGGCTCTCGGTGCTGTAGTGCGGGGCGGTGTAGAAATGAGATTATGGATAACAGGGGAGGATGAATCCATTGTGTTGTGTTGTCGGAGAAACATGCTTGGAGGAGCCGTTTGAATACAATTTGTGCGTGTTTGGGGAGATAGATCCGCACGCGTGGTGGTGCCGGAAGAATGACGGGGACGGTGAAGCATGGTGGAGAATTAGGATGGTCATTCAATATCGACGGCCTTGGTCGAAGGAGGTGAGATGATTCATAGGAGCATATGGATGGTGGGGGATTGAATTGTAGGCATTGGTGACATTCTCAGAGAATCACGGGGACTCCGTGTGAGCTAACTCAAACCGTGGATATTGTGTCGTCTTGGAGGCAATGGCGTGTATGGTACAGTGGCCGCTGGTTTTTGCGTAGAGCTGTAGGCATCCCGATCTCGTCTCCGGGGGACAATATCGTTCCCTTACCTGACGGAGGTGTTCCGCTTTGTGATGGGGGGCGACCGCCAGGTATGCTCACTGAGAACTGTACTGCGCGCGGCGAGTTGTAGGAATGTCGCTTGTATTTTTATCCATGCGGAGATGGTGTGGCGATTCAGTGAGAGGTGAATCCTGTCGAT
>NW_021155444.1:0-574 GCF_002837175.3 Physeter macrocephalus | reverse complement strand
CCGCGTGCGCACGGACGTGGCGGAGTGCTTTGCGGGGGGTGCGCGCCTTCACAGGGGAGAGTAAGTTAATAGAATCTCCTTGCTTCCTCGTGTCCGACGGTACAGAGAACGTGCAGGTGGCAGCCAGAGGTACAGCCACGGAGGCCTGCGCCATCGTGACTCGTGATGGCAGAATCCAACGTAGGATCTGACTGTAATGTGTATTGAAAGGAAGCACGCTGGCGAGACGTAATGGAAGGAAAGGTGGAACCCGCAAACCGTAGGCGTGCCGATAGATTGTAGAGTGACACGTTAGTACTCAGTTTCGCTCGTCCATTGTTGGACATTGCTGAGAACACAAAGTGCTCGACTCGAATGCTCTGGGGTGGTATGAAGAATGGACTGCCGACGTAGGGCACGCTGCGTGACGGTGATCCCATGATATTGTGTTTTTAGTATGGGTCCAGCAGGCATGGCTCAGCCACCACAGACCAGACGCACGATTCGACATTACAAATGCAAACGTGCCTGCGGAGGCCATGTAGCTTTTACAGGACCTACTGGATGCGCGGTGAGCATCACGATGTTGGCGAGT
>NW_021155443.1:1700-2222 GCF_002837175.3 Physeter macrocephalus | reverse complement strand
AGATTTCTGTCTTTTGATCTACGGCGTACCCAGTTTTCTCATGCGCGTCCTTTGAACTAGCCTCTACATATACAGGTGCATTTATGGCTATGTATTAGTTGTGTGGTGGGACCTACCTGGAATACCAGGTAGACAGGAGCTAGTAATTGATCACCTCAGCGTGTGAATCGCTTGTTTGAACGTCTATACAGCTAGCTTCTGTAAGTCACGTATGCACGCACGACACGGGGTGGTCAGGGCTGCTGACACTGCTTCCTACAGCATCAAGTCTGTATAACAGTCCGTTGTGTGCGCACGGAGCTTTTGCTGTTCTCGCAGGCGGTGAAGCAAGCGCAATGAAGCACCGGCCATACGGCAGCCGCGCTGCTGCCGCTGCCGCCGCGAGACCCTTGGTACAAACAGAGGAATGCAGCAGCGCAGACACCGGTGAGAACTCTTCTTTTGGACACGAGGCGCAGCAGGCACAGGAGCTTTTGCGGGCTAAGGAGATTTATCTGCAGCGAAAAGCAACCCGGAGACTGC
>NW_021155443.1:0-858 GCF_002837175.3 Physeter macrocephalus | reverse complement strand
GTTGCAACGCGCCTGGGATATCTGAAGAGAAGAAAAAGAAAATGATATCGAAGGAATTGGCGGCCCTCGGCTTTGACGACGACTTCCTGGCATGTTTAGACAGAACGCTCGAGTCTCCAGAGAAAGTGTCACCATCACAGCAGGAAGTTCGCCAGCAGCGCCAGGAACCCCAGCGGCACCACCGCCAGCAGCCAGAGCAGGAACACCAGCATTACGCAGGGCAGCAGCGGAGGACTGGAGAAGGGGGGGGAAGCTATAAAACAGAAGGAGATTCTCCTCGCCCTTCTTCAAGGGTAGACTTTACCGAAACAGCGAAAGCCGTCACGCACGAGCCTGCTGCGGGAGAACAGCTTGAAAGCGTTCGTCGCCGCGCTTACAAAGGTGACGCAGAAGAACAGGAAGTGGGGCCCACCAACGAAAAGAGTGTAGATCATAAAGCCAGAGCGGCTGCGAGGCCACTGCTCACAAGAGATGTAGCAGTACTAACGGCGACAGCTGATCCTGTTTCACGCGCAAAACGAGTTCCACGACAACTAACAACAAAAGAAGGCAAGAAGGGAGCATCTGGAAGTTTTGATACTCCCACCGGTAAACATGCTCATTCGGGAGTGACAACGCGAGGTCCTCTTTCCTCCGCAGCGGAAGAGTGTGCAGAACAGCGAGTACACCCCCTTGATTGCCCTGGTTGCTCTGCGCATACCGACACTTATACGACTGCTGGTGAAGCGGAGCACGAGGCGAAGGAGGAGTTCGCAGAAACAACATCGGACGGTGAAGAGGAAAAAGGAAGGCAAGCGGCAGCATCAGAAGCCGAAAAAGTGGGGGAGGCTTCAGGAGCGTTGACTACGTTTTCGAACG
>NW_021155442.1:0-2222 GCF_002837175.3 Physeter macrocephalus | reverse complement strand
TCTTGCTTATGCTGTTTAGCACTTGGAGGTTACATTATGATGCAGTTCGGCACGAAGTTCAAGTCTCGTTTGTCCGTTAAGGTGCATGTCACCTTTCAGTGTTGTGTTTCCCGTGGAAGTACACTGTCTGGATTAGGGCCATGTCTGACTAGTCGCAGTAAATTTTAGGTTGGAAGCAGCGAATAAACAGAAGTCAGATGCCCGAACACAGCACTGCAAATTTCGCAACCACTGGAAACATTAAACTCCTCGGGAAAATACTTCACACTGGAGAATTCTTGCAGACGCACTACCATTTGGTGAAGGGCAGTGCAAAATATGTCTGCTCATCGGTACAGAGCCACGTTTCTGTGACGTCACTGTGACTGTGGTTCTCACTGATGTCAGGATCATGTGGGAAACGATACGACTGTGCTGTGTAGCGGCTAACAGATGAGATGGTACGCGACGCGTTGCTAGCAGCGTAAAAAAAAAGAAGTGGTAGCTGAAGTAAGGGCAGTATACACACGGTGCACTTGCGCAGGAATACGTATGTTACGCTTTGAGTAGCTTAGTGTGGCCATAAAGATTAGAAGTTCGCCTCCAAACACACACGCTACGTAGAGGAGAAGGGGTATGATAACGTATACATCTGTGAACTATAGTGACACCGTATATACGTGTGTGCGTATATCGGTACATGCATACATTGGTGTAGGCTCGTATACATGTAACGACACCGAGACGTTTTTTTTTATGAGTGGACCCGAGCGCGAATAATTCTGTGCTGAAGGGAACGGCAACCTTAGTAAATGTTGAAATGTCCCTACGAACGTACAACGACGGCGAAGTAGGACTTTTGGAGATTGGGCAGTCGACAGCAACTACTTTGTTGGTGTAAACTGCATTTTGTGGGAAGATCTATGAATAGCTTACTACAGACGACAATTTACCTGAGTTGCAATGCAGGTACGACGACGAAAGTGCAGTTATGCAAGGATGAGGCCGTGTGTAAGCGTGTACGCATTCGTGCACATGGAACATACACGTATATACACCGTGCGTATGTCTGCTGCACCATGATTTTGTGCGCATCCGTATGAATTAACCTTGAAGTTTGGTTAATCGACATTGCGGCCTGTGACCGTTCGGTCCATACAATTTTTGTATTTTGCGCTCGCACTGCTACAGGCAAGCCTGAGGGTAGAACGGGGTTGAGGCTGGCACCTTACCCAACGATGTTCTGCCACTTCCCATGAACAAGAACAAGAACGAGAGCCCACGTCAAAAAAAGGAATGCTACACCCCGTCAGCGGTTGTCTACCAGTAAAGCTTTCACTGTGTTAAGCTCGTGCGGAGTAACCTAAGGAAGTCATACTGAAAAATGGAAAGCAGTTTCTGATCCACCTCCTACGGTTAAAAATCTTTGCCGTTCTTCGTTGCTGGTGGTGAAAGCTTCTCGTTTTGTACAGACGCCATACTAACAGCAAAGCTGGGGGCCACGTCGCCGAAAGCAGGGATCGCGCTAGGCCTGCAGGTTTTTTCCGGTGAACCTGTATGCCATGCCAAGCCTTCAAGTGTCGAGCATCCGCCATGCAAGCAGATATGACCCATACGCAGGTCCACACGGACGAAAAACATACGTACGCTAACACATGTACATAGGTATCATTTAACGTATATATATATATATATATATGTAAGGATTGAAAAGGTTGACGCCTGTGTGTGCATCACATGTGTGGGAATTGTGGTCTACACATTGTTACGCTTTACCTATGCGTATGCGTTTCGCAGACATGCGTATTCACGCGCACTTCCTTAGTACATTGAAAGTTGTGAGGAGCAGCGAAGTCCTACAGGCACTGTCGCTAACAATAACCGGTGGACGTACCGCTTACATTTCCACACACACGTACAGAAGATATAAATCAACGTATGTATGCAGACTCCCTTTCGCAAATAACACAGATGTACTTGCTCAGTGGTACGTGCCGCGCTCTTTTTTTCAGGGATGGATAAGGCAATGGTTGTGTCTGCATTGGAGCAGAGCTCTCTATGTGTAGCATACGTACATACAATACAGAGGTCACGGGGTTTCGTTGTCAGCATGTGACATAAAACGAGACTGGGGCTTTTCGTCATAGTGTCGTTCGGTAGGCACATGAATGCCACTGCATCCATAGACTGAAGTAATATTTCTGTTCATCTGTCTCTTGGCGTAGCCTACGGCCCAACAGTCA
>NW_021155441.1:1765-2222 GCF_002837175.3 Physeter macrocephalus | reverse complement strand
CTGCACAGTCCTCAGTTAGCTGGCGTGATGGTGGGGAGAAGCTTCATCGATAGACCCTGGTACTGGGCCGCCAATGCCGATTGTTTCTTCACTGCTGCTACACATTGCCGCAGCAGCAGCAGCACAAACAGCAGCAGCACAAGCAGCAGCACAAGCAGCACAAGCAGCAGCACAAACAGCAGCAGCAGCAGCACAAACAGCAGCAGCGGCAGCAGCAGCAGCACAAGCAGCAGCAGCACAAGCAGCACATGACATGCACAAGCAGGAGCAGCAAGACCCACTAGTACCCGAAGCCGCTGGACCAGTATTATACGAGTACCAGCAGCAGGAGGAACGAAGGATGCAGCAGCTGATGCTTCTTTGTGAGCTGCACGGCTAGAGATAAAGCAGCAGCGCAGCAGCTGCAGCAGGAAACATCAGCAAATGGTTCTATAGAAGAAGCAGCAGCGCGGCGGCT
>NW_021155441.1:0-575 GCF_002837175.3 Physeter macrocephalus | reverse complement strand
CCTCACAAGTAGTAGTAGTAGTAGTAGTAGTAGTAGTAGTAGTAGTAGAGGTGTGCAGTCGTAGGTGGTGGTGTTGTGTGTGCAGAGGTGAATAGACGTATTCGTATTTTCATTTTTGTTTTCTTCTTAAGTGTGGCAAAAACAGGCCCTACTGAGAGCTATTTGAATGCTCCGACCGCCTAAAAAGAAAGATACAAGCTTGTGTGTAACTGCCCAAACGATTTATGTTATTAGACACAGCCCATTTTTACTACGAGGTTATGGTTTGGGAAATGGTAAAATACGAAAAAAATGTAATCCAAAGAATCGTTTTATAATGTAACGTCTATGCTTGTGACCGATGGCAAAGGATTAAGCCACTTGATATTCATTCTGTTTCTTCAAGTAAGCAGTATCATATTTCCTAGTTCCAGTAGGATCTGAATGGTATTTCTTAGCATATTATGCCATATTAAAAGGAATTCCTTGTAAAACAGGGTTTGTTAGTATTACGACTCTCCGGATGGAGGACCTCCTCACTGACATATGCAATTAGACATATTTTTGTCTACGTGAGTTGTTTTGCTCTGCCCCCC
>NW_021155440.1:1874-2222 GCF_002837175.3 Physeter macrocephalus | reverse complement strand
ATCGCGCAAAGCGGCTTCGACGGGAGGCCCGATGGACGGCCTCCCAGGCCATTCCGACGTACTGGTTTCCAGTTTACACAGCAAGGACAGCTGGAGAGATTGAGATCATGCAACTTGATTGACTGTGCGTGCGCCAACAAACCTGCTTCAATACAGTCACAGATCCGTACCCATGTGTAATTATACATGGAGAGTATACGTACAAGAAAACGTGCATTCGGTGGTGTGTGTAGCAGGAACACACATACAGGCGTGTGCAGACGTGAATATCCATATGGGAGCCAGGGTAAACTCTGGTTGTGCCGCCGTGCCTAACATTAACGGGAGGCAGTACGCTACCTCGTTGGT
>NW_021155440.1:0-859 GCF_002837175.3 Physeter macrocephalus | reverse complement strand
GCAACAAGTCAAAGTGACCCCTTTGGATGGTTCTTGGATATGTGGACAAAAGCTTCGTTCGGCGAGATGACGGAGTTCGACAGCAGCGTACAAACGACGCTCGCTGCTTGTAGCTTCGGTAAACGAGACATGCTCGCAGAAGACACTCAGTTTTGTAGAGCAGCTCGTACACGTACGTCTACACAGTTGCGCACGTATACATACAATAAACCGAAACATTTGTATATATTAAAATCCCTGTGTGTACAAGGGGTGCCGATACGAAGGCACTTCCGGTGCACTTAATCGAAGTGCCAAAGTCCCCAAGATCGTTACACCTTACGGCTGGTAAATGCCACTGCAGTATACAGGTATGCTGCATGACGTGGTTTCTACTTGACTGCCCTGCTGCTGCAGGAAGCACAGCGACCGTCCGATTCGGCGCTACATGACGACGAGATCACGAGAAAACTTGACGAATGAAGATAGGAGTGTAGGACAGTGCTGATGTCCCGAAGTCTTGTGCCACCTAGTTAGCCTGGCTGCTAGGTACCTCTTAATGCATGTGTCCACTGTCATATGCTGAACAGTGGCTTCGTAGCTCTTACACTGTGCATGCATCGGGCGCAACGTCTTGACACACTTTCACCTCACGAGGTGCTTTCAATTCATCGTAGACATGAAGCTTCCCAGCGCTCACTCTCTTGTATAGGGTGGGGTGTAGCGTCAGCGCCCTTATTCGTCTCCTTCGTGTGTAGTCTGTCGTGCGAGGCGGCAATTCCCAGTGATTGGCGCCTGTGAAGGACGCAGCCACCAGCAAGTTTTGCCTGAGAGTCGCACGCTCGCTCACCACTTTCTGTGCGATTCTCTTCCCTATACT
>NW_021155438.1:1782-2222 GCF_002837175.3 Physeter macrocephalus | reverse complement strand
AAGGCAGGCGAGAAGCGAGACTGCAGCTGCAGCAGTAGCAGCAGAGTGCGGGACAAACAGCCGCTTCCTCGGCAGGGGAGATCTCGGCTGGCTCTGTGTCGCTTATCGCGTGATCCCGCCGGCACACAGAAAGACACATCTTCGTGTTGTCAATGAGAAGGAAAAACAGAGAGACTCGCACACACACATATACACACACATATCCACTTAGAAGACACGGGGGTGTATATACATGGAAGCCTGCCTTCAGTCTCGCGCGCAAGCAAACACTGCGTCCCACGCATGCAGCAGGAGACGGACAAGTTGACAGAGACACACACGCACACCCACACAACGCAGAGGAAGAAATGCTGCGCTACGCCTTCACATGCAGTGCTCTCTTCGGATATTGAGACTCTCGGCGCGCGCGCCAACTTCTCCTCGACAAATAAGCGCCAGGA
>NW_021155438.1:0-1038 GCF_002837175.3 Physeter macrocephalus | reverse complement strand
CGCTGCTGCCGATATCCTCATGCAGCGACGAGCCTCCAAATCCTGCTGCAGCTGCTCCTGGTCCTCCTTCTGCTGCGTGAGCTGCTTCCCGAGCTCCTCCCGCTGCCGCGCCTCTCCTTCTGCTCGTCACTCCTGCGCCTGCTGCTGCTCCTCCTCCTCCTCCTTCCTCTCTTCGGGCTGCTGCGGCGCGGCTGCTGGAGCCACAGCAGCGGAGATGACGGCGACGCCGGCGCGGCGCAGCGCCTCCGCGGTCGAAGTGCGCGAACTCGTCGTCTGAGAGCGACGACTCATCATCCGTCGACTCCGACGTCTCCCACACTCTGCAGCAGCAAAAGCAGCACCAACAGCAGCAGCAACTGCAGCAGACAAGCCACCTCCTGCCACTGCCACACACATTAGGGAACGTTTAGAAAATCTGACAGTAAGGTGTTGTTCTCTGGTCCCCCCTCACCATACAGACATACCTGTTGTGCAGCAAACACAATATATATACACACACAGATGTGTGTAGCACGTATGGATATCACCCCTGCAAGTCACAAAAAATACTGCGTGGCTCTGAAGAGGCTCTGCAGCAGCGGCGCCTGGTGGCATAACTCTTCTGCAATGCGTCCTTCTCCCCTGCTGTTTTGCTGATGTGTGTGGAGAGCCCTATATGTGAAGAATTGTGTGGCTGGCGCAGGGGCATACATACGCAGTTGCTGCTGGTCGGTACCGCAGTCTTCGACTCTCTCTGCAGCACACGAAGACGGGGCAGCAGCAACACCGGCGGCTACACGCAGCTAATCTACGCTGCACACACGTGGCTGAAGAGAGGGGCGGACGCAGGGAGGGGACAGCAGGAGAGAAGAGAGAGAACTACAAAGCAACTCAACGAAAGGCAACAACATAACAGCCACGGAGAAAATCTGAGGCGGCGCAATCAGCAGGAAACGAGAGGCCAGTACACACATGTGCAGACATGTGTACGGTCATTACGGGCGCGGGTGTGGGCGTATACTTACAGACATCTGCATGTTTACATATATATACATATAA
>NW_021155437.1:2001-2222 GCF_002837175.3 Physeter macrocephalus | reverse complement strand
TTCTTTCTCGTGCGCCGCTGCTGCTGCTTGAGCTGCCATTGCCGCTTCTGCTTGTGCTATAGCCTGACGGATAGGTCTTTCATTGAAAAAACAGTTTACCACGTACTTCGGCCCTTTTCGGGGCGGAAGTCCTGCATGCAAAACCCGCGGATCTATACACATGCGACGACTGCTGCAGCTGCTCTCGCTGCTGCTGCTCTCGCTGCTGCTGCTCTCGCTGC
>NW_021155437.1:0-839 GCF_002837175.3 Physeter macrocephalus | reverse complement strand
GCTGAACAGTGCGAATTCACTCATATACATGCGTATATGTATAAATATATATATATATATATACGTATGTTGACGCACCGCACACGTGTAGTAAATGACGCAAACTTCAATTTTCATAACAGCGACCACCTGCACGTGTCTCATTGTCGCACACACGCTTCCTGTTGCTGTCTCTCCTGCTCTGGTTGCCGCTATCGTGTTTCTGTTGCTCCTGCATCTGCTGCTGCTACGTCTCCTGTTTCTCTCGCTGCCAATACGGTGTGTCTTCTGTCGGCGATGCTTTTCCTCCTGCTGCTGCCGGTGCTGCTTTCCGTGTTGCTGTTGCTCCTGGCGCTGCACTGCTGCAACTGCTTCTGCGAATCCCGGCGCCCGTCTCCTGCTGCTGTATCTCGTTATGTCACTTCTGCTACTGCTCCTGTTGTTCTTCGCTTCTTCATTCTCCTTTCCTTCTTCTTCCCTTGCAGGGTACGCTCGTGCTTCTATAGAAGTGTTGGAAATCTACTGCTCCACCAACCTGGTGCAGCTCATTCCTCTTACTGTCTTCTTCTCTTGCGCCTGCTTCACTGTTTTCCCGTCCCCCTGCTGCTGTTTCTTCTTCCGTTGATGTGCAAGTGCTACTGCTGCCACTGCGGTGCGGCTGTTGTGCTGTTGCTGCGGTTGTGTTGATGTTACTGTGGTGTTTACCTGAGGTGCATCGGCAGGTCCTTTGCTGGTGCGGCTCTTTCGCCAGCGCGACGCACAGAGATCTATGATATGACGGCACTGAGCACCTGTAAGAAGGTGCGGCAGCAGATAAACATCGGGAGTGTCATGTATCAGCAGCACTTGCACTATTCTTT
>NW_021155436.1:1527-2222 GCF_002837175.3 Physeter macrocephalus | reverse complement strand
TGAGCTGAGTCGACGGCGCACTGGTGTTTACCAGAGTGTGCTTCTTCTTGGACAAATCAACTAGGTGCAGCTAAGTAGAGGCACTGTCACTCAATAGCGTCTCTTCTTCGAGAGCACGTTAATAAACAACCGTGTTAAATGATTCTCAATGCGTAGACTTCCACGCGAAACAGCAGTTTCTCCGTTAACATGTGTACGTCTCTTTACTTCCTTCTACGCGCTTCGCTGTGTCAATATATATTCCATTGTGCACGGAAGCAGAGTCAGGGAAGAGTTAACACGTCTGTGTGTGTGTGTGTCTCTACGCATCTGTCAACCTATTATTTCGTCTGGACCTATATGCACACGAAAAAGGATAGGGGGCGCTCAAGGGGGGCGTCCGTGTGAACACGCAAGTAGTGGGCGACACCCACTGCGGACGGACGGGGGAGTGTCTCGGAGATCAAAAAGAGAAGACTGGCGGCGAGGCAACAGAAACAAAGTTCTTCCGTGTTGTAGACTTTGACACATGCTAGACGTAAATAGTGGAAGTTTGACACTCGTTCTGAGTACCCGGTCAGACATAACTATATGCTAGTGTGTACATGTACCGGAGCAGGTAACGTTAAATATGACGGACGACACAGCCGCATTTCCCGTCCGTTCAAGCGCCGATGTAGGCTGGCTATTTTGTGACACGCAGGCGGTACGCACGC
>NW_021155436.1:0-197 GCF_002837175.3 Physeter macrocephalus | reverse complement strand
AATATGGCGGGTTCGATAATAAGCTGTGCAGACTGCTTAATGCGTTCGGCAATACTACTGCAGAGTTATACAATGCATTGTGGCTGGTATAACAAGTTTTGGATACTGTAAGCTCCGTACTCCGTCTAGCTTACTGTTAACAAAGCCTGACCTGTTCTACGAACCATCAGTTGAAAGTGTTGAACAACCAAAACAGG
>NW_021155434.1:2017-2222 GCF_002837175.3 Physeter macrocephalus | reverse complement strand
ACTTGGACGACAATTATTTTGCATCTGGGCACCTGGGAAGCGAGAGTGGCGACAAAAATATGCAGCGCAGAAGCGAGATGAAAAGGGTGTCTGCGCCCGGACTCAGGCTCGAGGAACACGATATGCCAGCGTCGTCTCATTTTGCCCGTTCTTCACGTGGACGTTTTGAAGCTCGTAAGCCTTTCAATGAAGGAGTACGGCTGTT
>NW_021155434.1:0-182 GCF_002837175.3 Physeter macrocephalus | reverse complement strand
CTTTCGTTGGACACCCCTGATGAGACGGTGGGGAACGGAAGCATACAAAGTAGAGAGCCAGGCTCTCGAAGCACCTCGCATGTTACTGGGTGCAAAGGCGCCTCGACGTCCTGCCTGCGATCGTCAGTAGGTGTTGTGCAGCTGCACAACTCTGTCCCTGGGAATGATTGCAGCTGCTCTGG
>NW_021155433.1:1971-2222 GCF_002837175.3 Physeter macrocephalus | reverse complement strand
GTTCTAAGAGCTTTACAAGGTAGCGCAATTGTCGACGACAGTTTACGCTGACGATCACGGAGAAACAGAAGCGCTGTTCCTCCACGAAGAGAGGAACTGCGGACTTCTATATGATGAATGAATAAAAGCAAAATTCTCTGTTCCCTTCCAAAGGTCTCCCATCTGCGTGCCAAATGCCGTTCGCACTTCTCATGCAGCCTTCAGCTTCTTCTTTTTGGCTAGTTGCCACGAAGGTGGCCGCCCCAGCAGCA
>NW_021155433.1:0-1402 GCF_002837175.3 Physeter macrocephalus | reverse complement strand
AAAGACGTCATTATGAAAACCCAACGCTCAAGATCTGATATGAGGCAGTTCACTTATTGTTACCATCATGAGCGGAAACAACTGCGGCAAGCAAGGTGGACGCACCATTCAGGTGCTGCGCCGTTCGTAGCGGGCCTTGTGAGCACGAAAGTCTCGCGCACTCGTTTGTTCATCGTCTAGTAGGCACGTTTCTGTGTGTAAGTACAGACACTGAGATTAATGTTGCCTGGGTCGAACCGCACAGGAACACTTGCGTAGTAGGCCGTTTTGCACGTACATGAAAGGAGGTTGAAATACCTGTAGTCGTTTTCACGTACGGAGAGGTGGACGTGCACACACACAGTTGACCGTACCTCTTTATACATATGAATATAGATCTCTTCATACAGAGAGTTCCGTGTGTGCACATTCGAGCGAGCAGTAAGGCCAAAAGATGCTCGTAGTCTTTTCTCACGCGTCTTCTTAGAGGCAGCTTCTGGGTGAGGACGCGGTGTAAACCAGAGTCAGAGCCTGCTTCTCAGTGTAGGACAGGCCCTGAAAAGGTGCCGGAAGGTTCATACAGTCCGCCCTTGGAAGAGCTTGTAGGCACACGGCGCTAGGACCTATGCAATCATCTACACGCTTACATATGTGTGCATACGCGTAGTCATACAAGGACGTGATGTGCACCCGCTGGGTGTGATAAAAGGAAGGGAAAGACAACTGTTCAACTTTGGTGTAACGACACTTCGGCTCTGCAGGCGCCGCTGGCCTCCGCAGTATATCTGGTCACGGTTTGCTTTGGTAATCTGCGGGTCCATGTCTTAATAGGCACTGTTGCGTTTTTGCGTCCTGCCCGCACACGAAGCGTTTTTTCTTTTCGGCGCCCACTACGTACTATATCTGTAAACACAGATATACAGATAGATACGTGTACGCCCTAAAGTTTGTATGTATACGTATAAACCTTTCGCTTCGTGGCTGTTATCGAGTGCGCAGCAGAACTGTGCATGTATTAATGCGCGTTCGAGTAACAGGCAATCATACTTATTTCGGTCAAAATAGACTGTACCAGTATACGACGTGCAGAAATTTTGTGCACGTGGGAGGTCCACGCATGTACACGCACACTAACACGCACTGAATACTTCGAATTAACCTGTAATAATGACACCACCCGCAGACTTGTTGACCGCTGTGCGCACGGGACCACAAGCACTTAAACAGCGACAAAAGGCATTTCATTTGTTAGGATGAAAAACTTCCTAACACCGGCAAGTTCCTTTGTAACTTTCTGCAGCTGAGTCAGCAGGTAGAGTGCCCCTAAAAGAGTTACACCTCCGAAGACGCAGAAAAAGAAGTACGAGAATATATTGGTGCGAGACATGCCTACTGCAAGGGGCCGCCGCTCGGTTTGCTTCAT
>NW_021155431.1:1707-2222 GCF_002837175.3 Physeter macrocephalus | reverse complement strand
GGAGGATGTTAGCGCACCAGATGTCTCTGACAGTTTCTGTGCAGCTGCAGCAGTTCTTTTTCTGGTGGTGCGTCCTGGCCTCCTGAACGTCAACATATGTCCGGTGGCGACACTAAAGATGCTCCTGTCAGCTAGGATTGTTGCTGTGGCTAGTCGTGCGACACTATTGCTTCGCTGCTGCTGCTGCTGTGTGGGTTGCTTCTGGTGCCGTGGCTGCTGCTGCTTCTTTTGCGTCATGAACTCCGTGCCAGTGCTGCCCTTCGTTTTCTAGTGCTCGTGCGTCCCGATAAGCGCTGCTGCTGCTGCCGCCACTCCCATTGTGGCTTGGGTAACGGCTTGCTGCTCTCTTCCACTCGCCCTATCCCTGACAACGGAGCGTGGTTTATGGTGCTGCCTTCACGACCGACTGCTATGCTTTCCGTCGCCTGTCGGTGCTTGATGTTGCTGTAACGTCGTTGCGTGTTGTTTGTTGTACTGTTATCTTCTCTATGCTTACTTGCCTGCGTCTGCTTGTC
>NW_021155431.1:0-735 GCF_002837175.3 Physeter macrocephalus | reverse complement strand
GTTTGAGGTCCATGCCACAAAAGAACATTTCGAGGTTGCTCGAAACGGAAAGTATCGCCTCCTCTTATTATTTTCCGTGTGTAATATGTAAGTCGGCAGCTCCATGAAATCAAATTTCTGATTTGTGATGACCCATGTCACTTCCAAGCAGAACAGAGGAAAGATGTCTGTACTACATCAACTGTGACCGTGCTGAAGTAACTGAATAACCCTGCTTCAGAAACTTTGGAAAGTCCGAGTCACATGAACAGTAGAGTAATCATGTCATCAGGTCTTCAGCTGGCGACGATTTCTAAACTCGTTGCTTTGTGTCGAGCTTTTATTAAAGGCTACCTTAACCGTGAAGCAAACACAAACACACAAGAATCTAGTAAGACCTGCAACGGTTACGCGCCGTACAATGGAAGAGGCTTAAATTTGGTTTTGTGCGACAGCAAGCAAGAGCACTGACCACAGTTAGGCATACGGCACTGCAGATGGCGAAAAGGAATTGGGGCAGCTGAGTTTCTTGTTGTACGTCCTACGTCACTGGTGTCAGGTATGGAAGCGATGGTCCAGCTTTCTTTTGTGGCAACATGGCGGTGAAGAAAGAAAATAGGCGTTTGTGACAAAAGAGGAAGCCTGCTTGAGGCAGAACTGCCACTTCCTTCTGGGGCTCACCACGTCCTTTAGAGTAGAAGCCTCCGGGTATGTGCGATGGTGGCGCAACTTCTTTTTACGTGAAGTGGCACACGC
>NW_021155430.1:1499-2222 GCF_002837175.3 Physeter macrocephalus | reverse complement strand
CAGTAGCAACAGCAGCAGCGCAGGCGGCAGCAGCTGTACACCCGTAACCACCGGCTGCAACGGTAGTACCTCCAAGGCGTGCAGCAGCAGTGCCAGTCGCGGCAGCGCTCCATCAGCATTCCGTGTTCCCAGATAAATAAGCTATAAAAGACTGAGGTACTAAGCAAAACCACCAACAACCTGCAGCACTGCGCAGCGCAGCTTATGGCTGTTTCTATTCTCGGCCGCCACCCAACACCAGCACACACGAAAAGTGATACAGATGTTGGAGCATTGATAACTTAGAAATACACCGGCAGCAAGGGTGCCGCATCTACGCTGAGGAACCGCAGTAGCAGCAATGCGGCAATGCCAACGTGGCTATGTTGCAGAGCGGCAGGATGCACAGAACATTGCAGAGACTTCGAATTCTCGTAGCTCCCTCTGTAAAGACGCCAAGGAGACGTTTTACGTGTCACCACCGCACACGACGACGAAGGCCGGAATGTATCAGAAAACAGAGCATCTACATATGTGCACACCTCTCCATGATGCAACTGAAGAGATGACTAGATGCACCTGGGAGCACATAGCGTAGGTAGCAGTCCGCAAGTAAAGCTACACTGGCGGGTGCAGGCCACATACTCAAGATTGGAGGGGAACGACTTGGCGCCCTTCTTGGAAGACCGTGAGGAGGTAACTGTCTCCAGAGGGTTCCCGTAGAGCTTGCACTTCCGCGCTGAC
>NW_021155430.1:0-263 GCF_002837175.3 Physeter macrocephalus | reverse complement strand
AGAAATACTACGAATCAAGTGCCTTTCCTTCGATTTGTAAGAAGCGAGGATTTTGTTCGTTATCTACCACATCATATACAGAGTGTAGTTGTCAGGAACGGGTGGTCTTTCATAACGTCTAGAAATCCGCGCAGTGTCCACCCCATTCTCCTCTACACGTGTCTACAGTTACAGAGCAATGCATATTTGTATGGAATGTACGCAGACTCGCGCTACACAGTGTTTTAACATGAATCGTATGTGCAGCAACGAACCTAAATGGG
>NW_021155429.1:1847-2222 GCF_002837175.3 Physeter macrocephalus | reverse complement strand
CAGAGATGCAACACTTGTTCTAGTATTAGTAAGCTTACATTGTGTATTCGTTTACAAGGGCCTCGTTGCGATACATGAAATCTCTACGTCGACGTAAGCTGCCGGTACGAGGGGCAGGACTTGAATAACCCCATCTTCAGTGCTGTACATGGACGAAGACAGCGTAGACCTATGGATGCACATGCACGCAGAACTGCTACAGACGGAAAAATCAATAAGGAGGCAACTAAACACGCAAGAAACAACAGTCGGACAGAGGAAGATGCTGCTTTTGTAGGATGCGCACACGCAATGAAGATGATGACGTACTATCATGTAACTACAAGTGCATTGCGCGGCTTTGCACCCCGTAGTCAGTATAAGGCACAGACAAGT
>NW_021155429.1:0-634 GCF_002837175.3 Physeter macrocephalus | reverse complement strand
GTGGCCATTTCTGCGTCGGCTTTGCCTCAGTGCCACCATATTCAGCTAAGCAAGCGAGCCCACTGTTTGAGCACTCTCTTGTATGAGTTGCAAAAGTGGAGCTGAGTTTTTCTGTGTCAGTCCATACAATCCTTAGACTCATCCGAGAATCCATAGGCATATATAGATATTTATACACGTACGACTTCAGACGCACATGCATGTGGAGTTGCGTAGACCGCATTGGGTACTTACTCTGGGTGTACGTGTGTGACTGGTCACACAGGAGTGAAACCAGTTTGTATGCAACGATATGAATTCGAATATAACCCAAAATAAACGACCCCACATAAGCATACATATGTGTATGTCGTGGCAATATATTTACACATACATAGAACACCACTGCGAATTCAACAAGAACATCCGTCTTTTGAAGTTGTTCCGCAGCATAGCCGTCATCATGCGCGGCTCAGACAGCACTTTTGCGAACTCGTGTGTGCGAAAGGATGAGTAGACACGTAAGTGCATTAACGTATGCACGTGACAGTCTTTCTCACTCGTACGTCTCTTGCTGCAGAAGACGCTAGCGCGCAGTAGCCCTTGGACGTACTCACGTTCCGCGTGGCCCACGCCGCTTCCGAACGACGATAGA
>NW_021155428.1:2000-2223 GCF_002837175.3 Physeter macrocephalus | reverse complement strand
CGCCTCGGCTGGTCCCCATATCTCACTGCTCCCTATGTAATATTGTACAGCTGCGCAAAAAAATACGTATACTGCGCTCGACGGTTAATCCTAACAATTCCAGACCCACGTGCACGTTTGTACCAACGATGGTCAGTCACCTTGCTGTGGGACGGCTGACCAGGCAGGCGACTGCTTTTCCTATAGCGAGAGCCGGAGGCGCGAGGACAGCCAGGCGGGGTAG
>NW_021155428.1:0-1216 GCF_002837175.3 Physeter macrocephalus | reverse complement strand
TAGCACGTCACCTCAGTGACACAAGATTGAATGGCAGTGTCATCTCGCCACGGCGTTTCAGCACTCCCTATTACTACATAATATGTGGCACGTCTTCCCCCTGCTTCAGATCCGGCAGCCGTACATGACGCACAGAGCTGTCACCTCCTCGGACGCTCCAGAGTGCATCGCGATGGGTGTTTTCAGCGACCGGAGCGCGACACCATCGCTCCGACCTGCGACGGCGTCGCACAATTACAAATCAATCAGAATATGAATGCAAATTCGGTTTTCGCTTCGCCTGCGTACCTTGGGACTCCGAAGACGAACTGACAATATTTTGTGCACTTCTGCCCCAGAGGTTGCGCAGAATAGTCCTGAAACCTGTCTTGGAAAGGGCATGTAGGGCTACCAGGTCCTTTACCAATCCCTGACCTCATGTGGGACGCTATTTCACGGAATGTTCGCTAGGCGCTGAGCATGAAAAGATGTGCATAGCAGACATTCACATGTTCTTGAACTCAGCTGCTGGTAACCAAGACGCCTGTGCAGGTACGTTGCTCTTTCCTCTTAATTTGTAGCTGGGGGCCCTCTAGCCCTCAGGGAAGACGTTGTACTAGTCTGGCGTAAGTGTGCTTGGCTGCAAGCTCCAACAAGTTGTCAAAGAATCACGGGTACGCATCACAGTTTCGGTCCAGGCACCATGTAGACCTATTCCGCTCTGCCCATACGCCCAGGCGCCCATATTATGGCACTGCGTGTAGCCTGCCATACAAGGGGTACACCTCGCATATTCTTTATTGATCCTGATAGTACGCGCCAGACCAGGACAACGATGACGTATGTTTCCCTGTTTGCCCGTGGGGCTTCCATATGAGGGAATCTGTGCCTCAAATGAAACTGAACACTGGCGTTTCCTTTTGCTCCAGAACTCTTCCCTGTGCTACTCGCTACACTTACTTTGAATTCTTTAGACCTCGCTGTCTACGCCACAAAACCACGTGTACGGAGGAAGTGAAACTTTATGTGTATCATCTGGACATATAACCTCTTAGTATCCAACCTCAGCCATGACGCCTCAGCAGAGTGTAGGGTGAAACAACACTGTTGCTCCACATGCACTGCGGCTACCACGAGGCCGAAGAGCCGATATGTCATGTTAAAGCAGTTGCGAACAACAAGCAACAGCACAGCCCTAGGCGCATCTACAGGGGGTCAGAGGCTTTCCATGCAGTCC
>NW_021155426.1:1594-2223 GCF_002837175.3 Physeter macrocephalus | reverse complement strand
AAGGTGGCTGCCGGAAGCATTGTCGTTACACGCTGATGTGTCCACGATTTAGTACGTCGCGCGTCGTATATGGATGCAGGCGTGTGCACACAAGAGTGGACAGGTGAATGTGTAGTATGTGCGTATCTATACGCGAAGAGCATTTTTACTCTTGAGGAACTCTTTCTTGAGCCTTTTATGTAGTGTTCAGACACGTTTCTGCGTCATGTTTTGGGGATTTCTTTTGACTGGGCATACCGGCCTGGTGTGTCGGTGCGTGCACATGTAGTTTTCCGTTTATGTACATATGTAAGCATATATTGATTGAATACGAAGCCATGTGAACATTAACATGCCAGTTTTTAAAAAGGGTTAGCTGGTGTGTCGTTTACGGGTTCCCGTGGAGCAGGTTGACACACTGCAGCATACGCAGCACGCAGCCACCAGCACGCAGGTAGCAACGCTTCTGTAAATACATGGAATTGCTTAGCTGTCGTATGTGGCGGGAGAGGACACTACAGGTGCAGAGGGAAAATTAGCATTTGCGTCACAGGAGAGCACTTCGCGAGGCATCCTTCAACGCATGCAACTCAGGCGCATGCCACTCGTGTATAGCTGTTTCAGTAGAGGTAGGAACAGCAGGGAAACGC
>NW_021155426.1:0-462 GCF_002837175.3 Physeter macrocephalus | reverse complement strand
CGCGCGCAGCGGCGACTGGGGCATCTACTGGTGCCTACGATAATAACTTATGGAGGTGTAGACGTCCCTACACATCCCAGCGCGAGTTGTGGTTGAGCAGCATTCGTGTGCTGTTAATGCACGATTGCAGATCTGTGCAGCGCGCGTATGGCGGCGCACGGTAGCAGCAGTGCCACTACGTTGAAACGGAAAAATATGTGAACACTGCGTAGTGCGTTCATTCTTGAGCCGTTGAGATAGGAAATTAGCGAAGGTATTGCCACGACACCTTCACAGAGGTATAAGCGCCCCACTGGACGTTATACAGCCCGTTGCAAGACCGTTCCCCTCGTCTGCACCACTGGTCCCTACCGCTGCTCCGTATTTCAATCTGCAGCAAAACATAGGAGGGACCTGCACCTCTGTTTCTGTGTATAGATATATGTGTCCTGTGTGTGCACTCGGGAACTTCGGCCGAAGTTT
>NW_021155425.1:1409-2223 GCF_002837175.3 Physeter macrocephalus | reverse complement strand
TTATCAAATCAACTACGGGAGAGGGAATGATAGCTGAATGTATCGCAGCATACTAGTTATCAAATCAACTACGGTAGAGGGATTGATGGCTGAATGTATCACAGCATACTAGTTACCAAATCAACTACGGTAATGCACCTTCCAGCACCCTGTTCACGTCACATGCAGCCGTTGCTGCATAAGTAGATGTCGGCGCCAAGTGCGAGGCCCTTCGGTAGCGCCGCCACACACGCTTGTCTCAGGAAACCGCTACGCTGATGTAACACGAAGTGTGTTCCAAATGTGGCAACAGGTACGACGCCCTTTTCTCCATTTTACACCCGAGTGAACCTGTCCACCAAACTGCGGCTTTCACTTACAACGGGAACAAGGACTTTGTGTGCCATGGCTCTGTTTGAATGGAAGAAACTTTGTCCTTTTCGAAGTGGTCCTCTGGCGTACGAGGCGGTGTCGAGGGAGATGAGGAGCGGGGACGAAGTTAGAGAGAACGAGTTGCGCACAAAAGAAGCGGACAATGACCGCGCAATTGTAAAAGCTGCGGTGGGACGAAACATAATACAACAGAAGAACAGACAAATAGGCGTACGAAAATGAAACCGCGTGTCCTTTCTTCTTGGTGGGGAGAACCTCCGTGCGGTACAATACTCGTCCATACGTTTTACGGGGTGGTCGTCGTCGCTATCACATGGTTGCAGGCGGATGCTATGTGGCGCAAACGTGGAAACGCAAGACGCGGTAGCGCTTACATATGATTAATCGGGAGGGCACTCAGTTCAACGTTTTCAATGGGAAATGCCAGAATGGTACCGGCCAT
>NW_021155425.1:0-1074 GCF_002837175.3 Physeter macrocephalus | reverse complement strand
GGATGCAGACTGCTTACAAAGGTTCTACATTAAGGTGTGTGGACTCGCCGGTGAATACTTGTACGAACTAGAACCACTTGCGGAACCTGTGTATTCTTGTCAACACATCTTATGAGGAGACCGGATGGAAATCGCATGCTGTCAGCTACGTTCTACGTTCGCACGCAGCACGTGTGTGCGATACGGCACTGGAGCCTAGGCACAAAAGGTAACCCGCCCCCGAGTTGCGTCGTTTTTCATTTCATCTGTATGGGGTGGTACGCGCTTCCCGCATGTACCGATTGAATTTTATGGCCGTCAGCGTTTCACGACCTATACATGTAACTTGTGACCTGCGTCATTTTAGCCAATATAGGAGGAGGTACAGAAGTCTAAAATAACTGTGACGGGGACGGAGAAACCAGTGTTGATTGGCCCGTCCTTTCATCTCTACACAAATAGAGGTGAGACTAAGAGACGTTCAAATCATGTCAGTCCGCAGTGAGTAAATACGTTGCATCGGAGTCCCGATCTTGCGTGAGAGACCACCCACGTCAAACTACCAGGTATTTAACTATTCTCACATGATGATTCAGCCCCCTACGAGAGCATATATGCTAACCGGAAGGCCTCATCACAACTCTGACAGCAATATCGAGGTTCGCAAGATCTGTTTGCAAGTCTGGACTACGGGTGTTTATGTTCATGCATCCCATGCTGACAATGCAAGGCATCTCTATCAGTAGCTACCTACTAGGGAAAAGCGATGCGGATTTAGTAGCATATCACCATCCATGGTCTCTACCACATCAGTATTCGGCACACGTACTGTAACGTGTCCGCGAGAGTCTTGACCGGAGCGAGGCTCACTACATCTGCTTGCAAGCATGGAGCCGCGGTGTTTGCAAATATTTGCGTGCTCGCGTCGCCCATAATTTAGACGTATCAATGCGTTTCAGCTCAATTGCTGTAGTGCGAAAATGCGAATGCGTGTCCGGCGCAGTTCTGAGATATCCCCAGAAAGTGGTGGAGGCCGTGCTTGAGACTTTCTTCCCTCTCAAACTTAAATTACACTTACTAAATATATATGGCAGC
>NW_021155424.1:1471-2223 GCF_002837175.3 Physeter macrocephalus | reverse complement strand
CGTTTCTTGTGTGCATGTGGTCAGCACCGTTGTCGCTCCGCAGGGCCTTCGAAGGAGGAACGTGAAGCGCCGGGCTGTCCTCGCAGCTCTTCTCCCCCCGCTTTGAATACAAACACGACGAGATCTGCTTCTTGTTCATCTGCCTCTTCCTCCTCTGCTTCTACTCTTCTGTCTCGTATTTCGTCTTTCCTTCGGCGAGGAGGTGAGCGGTCGTCGGCAGCAGGTGGTGCTGGAGCATCTGCGGGTGCGGAGTATCACACTCCTAGAGGAGGGCGAGGAAGTGCTGCAGCAGCCGGAGGAGAAGAAGAAGCAACAGCAGCAGCATTTGCACGCAGAGGCGCGTCTCCAGGAGGAGTAGCAACAGCAGGGAACGGCGTAGCTGCAGCAAGCGAAGAATCACTTGAAGAAGCCGTAGATACCACCTGTGAAGCGGGAGGGGTGTCAAGCAGAAAGCAAGCAAGCGGTCCTACACTGGAAATTAGAGGAGGAATGCAACAGCAGCAGCTGCTGCTGCATCAGGGAGTCCCCGGTAGTCCCACAGCTGGCGCAGGCGTACGCAGAGAAGATTGGGGAGACCTGCGAGAGGCGAGTTTCATCGGTTTTATTCGCGCTGGCGAAGGTCAATGTACAGAATCTCTCTCCACAGCACAGTCACGACGCTATGCGTTGAACGAGAACAGCCGTACCATGCAGCAGCAGCAACAGCAGCAGCAGCACGTCCAGGAGAAGGAACATAACAGGCACTTTTCTGT
>NW_021155424.1:0-611 GCF_002837175.3 Physeter macrocephalus | reverse complement strand
GAGCGACTCCACAGGGTGTATTTTACGCTACGAGCTGAATGGCAACACTGCACAGGACTGGAATAGTGTTTGCACATCAAATGTCTGTGACGCATCCTCATGCACATAGACATGCACGAACAAGTGCATATATCCATATTGTGTAGCAGCCCCTGTGTGCGATAAGAAACAGGAAGACATTTCTGGAGAAGTGGGTTTTCGCATGTATGAAAGTGATTCAACTCTGCTGCAAGGACCTCGTAGGAGTAAGACGCACGTTTTCCTGTGCATGCATATGTATAGTTATGCATTTACTGGCAACTGTGTGTCGGTGAAAAAAGTAGCTGCTCCAGCGAGGCCTGCGGACGGAGGATATAGGAGCTAAAGGGGGTTTATTTTCCTCGCCTTTGAAGGCTTTTGAACAGTTTGTTGAGAATGCGGAAGTAAATCGAGTTTTTGCTTTGGCCCCATGCAAGGCGTTGCTTTGTCAGTCCTGTACGTGAAAGACGGGTGTTATCAGCACCAAAGCCATGCAAGTGTGCAATACATCCGCTTCAAGTGCGTTTTAACGTATGACAACGACACTGTACTTCGTGGTACCGGTACCCTTCAAAGTAGTAGGCATCCCCGAG
>NW_021155423.1:1769-2223 GCF_002837175.3 Physeter macrocephalus | reverse complement strand
TTATTAGTGTGGAGGTGAAAAAGTGCTGCTGTTGGTGACAGCTTTCGAAAGAAAGAAGCACAATTGCCACGAGGTGGTGCAGCTGCTGTTACCGCGTATGTAGGTTGCTGCATCGAAGAAACAGACGAAGCGAAGAAAACCACGAGTGAGTGTCGAGACAATCTGGTACTGCCGCATGCAGCAGGCGAAGCGCCAAGTCCTAGCGGGGGGCCAAGCACAGCACGTCAAATGCCCGTAGCCTCTGCGGTAGCAGCAGCAGCGTCACCCGCTGCCGGAAGGTCTCCTGCATCACGAGCAGGAGCCCCAGCGGTGTCAGTAGCAACAGCAGCAGCAGCGAAAGGAAGCAGGGGCGAAGTCTCACGTCACAAACGTAGTGAGTTTGCCGTTGACGATGGAGTGTGGAACATACCTACGTATCTGCAGCATGTTGCAAGTACCACCGCTCGGTCTCTTT
>NW_021155423.1:0-269 GCF_002837175.3 Physeter macrocephalus | reverse complement strand
CAGCAGCAGCAGCATCCGGTAGATCAGATGCCGCACGAGCACCAGCATACGCATCCACTGCAGCAGCAGCAGCTCCCATACAAGGGACAACGGTCGTTTTCTTTGGGCGAACCACACGGTTGTAGTAGCCCCGACCGAAGTGCGCATGCAGCACCCCTGCAACCACAGCAGAATGACCACACCACTTGCTCTCCTGGATCTCGCTGCGCTACTCTGATGCATTTCCGCAGAAATGTCAGCCCAGCGGGAATCCATTCTCCACGACCTGG
>NW_021155422.1:1752-2223 GCF_002837175.3 Physeter macrocephalus | reverse complement strand
CACTTGATGTTGTCTTGGTCTTGTAGCGCTTTCTGCAGGAGAAATAGACTGGTACATATCTGAGTTTAACATTTGCCGTATAGCTAGTTATAAATACCTATACTTCGAGACAAGCGTATGTGCGAGGACGGTGGGGAAGCCAGTATGTCTGGCATCGCTGTGTATAGGCGGCGTTCTATGAAAAACCTTGGGAACCTGCACCACCTGCGGCAGCCTGCGTGCAAGCAGAGTTCTGACTGGTGGAGGACCTACCCCAGTAGGAGTCGCCATCCAAAGAAAACCATTATCAGGATCAGCAATGTCTGCACGTCCCCACACCAAAGCCACTAAGACGAATGTTTTTCTGTCTGTCCAGGCGCGTCAGCTACGCAGAGCGTGCACGTACATGCATACATGTATATATATATATATATATATATTTGTACACGCATTTCCCGCATGCGGGTGTACAGCTGCCGCCAGCCATCTGCG
>NW_021155422.1:0-333 GCF_002837175.3 Physeter macrocephalus | reverse complement strand
CGGCAGGTGTAGAAGCCTGTCGTTCTGCTGCGTGCTATGCTTGCTGATAGACAGACACTGAGCGGGGGCTTTCCTGCTGTTGCTACAGATGCAGATACAAGAGTAGGTCGCAAAACATGGCGTTCCCCCCTGCGAGGGCTCTCACAGACGACAAGAGAGCAGAAGACGCCGTTATTGCTGCTATATATGACAGTGATGAAAAATTTTAACCATATACATGGCAGAGCTGTTTGTCCTGGTACTGCTACTCTCGTGCGAAGCATCTCTTGTACCTCTCAGGTCCTGTTTTGTGGTGGAAGAAGCAGCTCACTCAGGCAACAGTGGTTGCTGTGT
>NW_021155421.1:0-2223 GCF_002837175.3 Physeter macrocephalus | reverse complement strand
TTTTTTTATCGGCACATGAAAAAGTGGAACCATGGCGCTGGTGCCTGCAGTCGCGTGTTCAAATGTATAAAAGGTGATTTAGAGTGGTGTCCCTTTTGCAGAATGGTAGCTACATTTAAGGCAATGTAACGATTAAGCTTGTGTAGGGGAGGAAGAGTAAAACAGTGAATGATTGAGTCACATGGAATACGAGAGGGTGCACTGGGAAAATCGTGTGCACCTCCAGGGGAGGCGTCAAGCGTGAAGCTTAACCACAAACTCCACGTTGGGGGCTCGCAGAATTTTAGCCGCGTCACGGGTATGTAGGATATTGTTATAAATTCATGTCACTAACCAGAAGCCCGTATATACTCTATCTTAAGGGCTCTATTGAGAAGAAGGTCTAGTTAATATTAATGAACTGATTTTTTCTCCCAGTACCGTCTACCTTTGGAAAGGATGATGAGCGAACGCCTTCGTCGTACACAAGGGTCCTCTATCGACTATTAAAGAGAGTCAAACTTTTTGTCTTTGTTCTTCCGTCCTGAACACCGTACGACAATTTACAACAAAAGGCTAATTTGAAATTAAAGGGGTAGGAAGTCGGGGGGGACAAACAACATACGCATATACCTTTCCTGCTTTCCGAAATAGGATGGATGAACAATTCCCATGGTGCGGCGAATTTTAAGTGTTTCAGAACTGGCCAACACCACTCCAAGGTATTGAACTTGCTCATGAGGGACCCCAAACTGGTAAGGTGTACAACACAGGGCTCCGTACAGACACATCGACAGACAGGTGTCTGGAAGCGGTCATCCACATATACATAAGCACCTCGTTCGGCTCGGACAGCGTGGTACGAAATTTGATACGACGTCTAATTCAGGCAAACACGCTGGATCGGTCTGTGAGCCATGTATAGAGCCCAGCAGGTGTGGGTGCCAAGCTTCGTGAATTTTAAGATACTCCTGCGTAGGAAAGCGGATTTTCTCGAGAACTGATTCCGAAACGGTTACCTACAGCGCCGGTGTAGGTGCTGAAACTCAATCAGAGGGCAGTGACTGCTGGCAGCGTCTAACAATTGAGTGCCACCCGTGTATCTCTTCCCATCTAGGTGCTGCCCACATCCCGTATATATTAGCGCTGCGTACGTGTATATTTCTTGCCTGTAGACGGTGCTCACCTTTCATATCGCGGAGACACCAGGGGACTACCACACTTGATGCACGATTCGGTGTCGTGCTGTATACGCTTTCTGTTTGGCTGTACTCCCAAAAGTGGACACGTCCATATGATATCGGGGACACGTAAAAAACTACTGCTCGGAGAGTGACTTTTATACTGCTTGTTTTGAATCCGTGGGGTAACTTCAGAAGTAGAACGTGTATTTGTGTACATGGTCGTATAATTGTAGGATGTATCTCTGCGGCCTGGGTCTTCGTATATAACTTGTCTCTGTTGAAAGCAGTTGAGCTTATAATCGGTGTTGAATGATAGACTCCTGCTCTCCAACTGTAAAAAAATATCCCAGAGGAAGAGGGTCACAGGTAGCGAAATATTAATTCGCGTGATGGTGATCGCAGACTTCACCTGTAGTGACATTCATTCAGGCACAGTGCAGCCATGAGAACGCCTGCCTTAGAAATTAGAACCCACGCACGCGTAGTGAATACTGAGCACCTCTAGATAACTCAAAAGTTCTTTGACCGACGCACTCACGTGCACTGTCATGTATTTGTGGACGAAGAATAGTCAGCGATGTGCACTGCTGGCAAAGCAAGAGGCCAGCGTCCTACAGACATCCGCTCATCGTGCTGCCTACTAGTCAACCACTGTTGTGCTTCTAGTGCTTGTGCTGCTGCTGCGGACTTACCCCTTAACCCTTTCCATCTCTTCAACGACGCTGTGGCTGCCGGTTTTGAAAGTGTGCCTGCGCCACACGGGTGGCTGGCACTACCGCTGACATTGTTGTAACTGTGACACGGGTGCAGGACGTGCGTGTCGGGAAGTCTAATGACGGAGCCCGGTTGGCGGCCCTCTGGCAAGTTGTATTGTTCCTCGGGCGCTGCCCATAAAAGATGCAGCGTTGAAACTAACCCTGCTCTTTTCCTCACTCTGCGAAGACTTCTCCTCTGCCATCCTGGATAGGCGACGTCAGAGGTGTAGGAGTGTTACTGTTTAGTCCAGGCTTCCGCACTGCAGTAGTGCCGTCAGGTCACGTTTCCATGTCCGCTAATCCAG
>NW_021155420.1:0-2223 GCF_002837175.3 Physeter macrocephalus | reverse complement strand
GATCTTCCCGGACCGGGGCGCAAACCCGTGTCCCCTGCATCGGCAGGTGGACGACTCTCAACCACCGCGCCACCAGGGAAGCCTGGAATTTATATTTCTTTAACTGACCAAATAGAGTTGATATCAGGAATGCATGGATGGTTTAGAAGTAGAAAATATATTCATGTAATCTATCATATTCATAGATTAAATGAAAAAATTGTTGATATTTTATAAAAATGGCAGTTTTGCCTCAGAATAATATATATATATTTTTTTTAATGGAAAATCAAATCAAAGTCTCATCAAGATTTTTTTTTTTTGTAGAACCTGACAATCACATGAGTGAATAAAAGGCCAAGAATTGCTAAGGTAGTTTTGAGGATCAAGCATTACTTAAACAATAAGCACAGACCACAAAAAAAATGATGAAAAATTGGATTGCATGGAACAAAGGGCACCATAAAGTTAAGACATATTACGGACTAGGAGGAAGTATTTGCCATGTATATAAGCATCAAAAGATTGATATTTAGAGTTCCTAAAGTCCAGTTGGGGAAAAAAAATGGGTGGTGTATCAGTTGGAGTCAAGTTAGGAAAACATACTACTCTGAGTATTTCAAATAGAGGGAATATAACATAGAGGATTGGTTATTAAAGGTATTAGACAGACTGGAAGAGCAAAAGGGAGAAGGAGAGGAATAGAGTGACAGAAAAGGTGGGGTGTTGCCTGCTGCCACCAGAGATAAGCTGCTACCTCTGCTCGACTTCTGTCTCTAACTGGGGCATTGGATACCGGAATTACCCCAACCGAACTTCTCCTACAGCAACCGCTAGTCTGTCTTGGCTAGAAACAGGAAGCTTCTCTCTTTCTTCAGCCTTCTCCTCACCCTCTAGTGCCGCTTATCGAAATAACCTAACAGGAACCCAGCTGGCAGGGCAGGATGTCTAGGGAATGTCGTTTACAGATCAGAAGCCCCAGCAGCATGCAAAGGTAGGTGTGGAGCTGAGAGGCAGTGGAAAAAATAAATGGCACAGGTGGCAAAGGATAGGAACATACTACATTTTACAAATGGCCTATAAACATACAAAGAAATACACATTTATTACTGGTAATCAAGAAAATGCAAATTAAAACATCAGATATTCCACAATCTAAAAATTAAAGCTTGAGGTTTTGGAGGCTAAGAGAGAGGAAGTCTTTTGCTAGTGGAACAGTGCATTGATAGAAGTACTTTGGAGAGCAATTTGGTACAGTCTAGTAAAGTTAAAGCTGCCTTTTGATTTCTAAATAGCTGTTCTGTGGAAACTCTTCTACGTGGGCACAAAGTATGGGTAGTGTGTGTAAAGCATAACTCGTTAATAGAGAAAAATTGAACATCCATTGTCCCTCAGTCGGGGAATGAATAAACTGGTTTCTTTGAACAGTGGCATAATATGTAACATCTAAAATGACTGAACGTGGATAATTCTCAAAACACCATTGAGTGGGAAAAGTGAGTTTTAAAGGAATATGGACAGTGTATCATGTATGCAAATTGAAAATCAGAACAGTAGTATGTTGTTTATGAATACGTACCTTCTCAGTAAAATTTTTAAAATATGTTTGGCGAGGAAGCATATTTTGAAGATGCTGATTACTTTAGGAGATGTGAGGGGGAAGAGAGGAAAGTTGGTTGGGGGAGGTTGGGAGATTAACTACACAAAAAAAGTAGACCAGAGTCTGAAGCAACTATGGCAAAAAGTTATTGCTTGGTGGTAAGGTATGTGAATATGATATTTTTAATGTTTGAATTATTTCCTAGTTTAAAGAGGTAGAAAATAAGAAAATTAAGAATCAGCTCCTCTGGGAAGCCCTTGGTTAGGTGTTCCTTTTTCTGTATGTTCATAGAGGTGTTGGCATGCTTCTGTGTGGGAGCATGCCACATTATCTGTCTGGTCTCTTCCAGTTGTCTGAGACTTTTTCAATGCCAGCTATTCAGTCTTTGTCACAGTGATTGGCAGATAGGAGCCAAGGAAAGATTGTTTGATTTAAAACAGCAATAGCAACCACCAGGCACTGTAAACAGCTAGATATAACAGTTAGGGTTTTATAATGGTAAGATTTTCATTTAATAGACCATCCATGCATTGCTGCATGTGTTTTGGGAGAGTTCAGACACCTGAGTTCCACACCGGTCATTTTTGTTGGGCATCTTTTTTTTTTTTTTTTTTTTTTGTGGTACGCGGGCCTCCCTCTGCTGT
>NW_021155419.1:0-2223 GCF_002837175.3 Physeter macrocephalus | reverse complement strand
CCCTTTCTGGATACCACAATTCTGCTGAAGTAGCCTTATCTTTTTTTTTTTCCTAGTTCTATTGAGATATCACTAAAATATATCATTGTGTAAGTTTAAGGTGTATAACATAACGATTTGATATATGTATGTATTGCGAAATGATTATCACAATAAGTTAACATCCATCACCTCACGTAGTTAAAAATTTTTTCCCCTTGTGATGAGGACTTTTGAGATCTACTCTCTTAGCCACTTGCAAATACACAGTGAAGTTTGCTAACTACGGTCACCATGCTGTATATTACATCCCCAGGACTTATTCATAACTAGAAGTTTGTACTTCTTGACCACCTTTACCCAGTTCCTCCACATCCCATCAGGGTGCCATTAATCTGGCAACCATTAATCTGATCTGTTTCCATGAGTTTGGGTTTTTAGATTTCACATATAAGTGAGATCATGCAGTATTTGTTTTTCCAGGTCTGAATTAACTTCACTTAGCATAATGCTCTTAGGATCCACCTATGTTGTCGCAGATGGCAGGATTTCCTACCTTTTGATGGCTGAGTGGTATTTGCAGTAGCCTTATCTGGACTTATCTTTTACAGCAGCTGTACCATAGAGCAGCCCACACTTTGGGTTAGCTAAGAGCTTAAACTCTTGGGCAAGTTGAGTGCTGTTAAGCCCCTTCTTTCCCATGCTAACCTTCTGAAACTGGTTTTTAGAATCCACTTTGTCACTTTGTTAGATGTGGCTTATTTTTACAGCCTGTTGATCCTTGGACACCCTGCCTCAGCTCATGCATAATGGAGAGAATGTGGGACCTGTCACCAGAACACAGGATTAAGTCCCATTTCTATCACTTGTCAGCGGAATTCTTTTTGATCCACGTAAAATGAAGATGGTAATGATACCCACTCAACCAGGCTTTGTAAGGCCCAGATCATTTAGCAGGTGATTACGGAGCTGCGAAGCATATAAAATGGATATGAAAATGTATTTAGACTGTGAAATATTATGGAAAATTTTATAATCTGTGCATTTGCTAGCCACATCCCATTTTCAGGTCACCTGTACATTTAAGCAAATTTTCATCAAAATTCTCGTCCAAGTCATTAAAAAGTATGTGGAACAATCCTAGGCCAAGAACGGATGCTAATCCATTGGTCCTCTTTGGACCAGTTGATTTAATGGTACCTTCCAAACACAGTAATACATGAACCCAGTTTGTCCTGAAGACCTTAAGAGACTGTTAAATATCTTGTTGAAATTCAGATATGTTCACAACAGACTACATCCACTTCCTCTAGGCTTGTGACCTTCTTCAAAAAGAAATGAGGGCTCAGTATCGGTCATAGGACTGGATGAGGTTACCAAGGAGTGGTTGTAGAGAGAGGAGAGAAGAGAAAAGGAGGAACTAGAAGGGGATGGGAGGGGAGAGAAGTGGTTCATGGGCTTAAAATCCTTAAAAACTCAGGGCTCTTCTTAACACAGACTATGTGGGATACATATAGGAGCACGTTGCTGGCAGTGAACATGGAGCTGCTGGACTGTCAGATAAAACAGATACAGCAGAGGGGCGGAATCAAGATGGCATATTAGGAGGATGCAGAATTTGCGTCTCCTCACAACTAGGGCACCTACCAGGCACCAGTCGGGGACCACGGACACCTAGAGGGGATGGGAGGAACCCCCAGCAACCAGACTGGGGTTCTTTTTTACCTTGTTGATTCCTTTATATGTTTATTTTTGCTAATCTTTTAGTTTTCTAATTTTGTTTTATTGTTTATACTTCATTGTCTCCTTTTGGCTTGTTTGCCCCCCCACTTTTTCTTTTTTTTGTTGTGGTTTTATTTTACCTTCTTGCAGTTGTTTCAATTATAGTTTTATTTTTCCTAATATATTTTTTTATCTTCCCAATTTTATTTTGTTTTTTATTCTTTGATATTGTACTGTTCCTCTTTTTTTTTTTTTTTTTTTTTTTAACTGCGCCACAAAGCTTGCAGGATTTTGGTTCCCAGGCCGGAGGTCAGGCCCAAGCTCCTGTGGTGGGAGCTCCGAGTCCAAACTGCTGGAATAACAGAGAACCTCAGACCCCAGGGAATATAAACTGGAGTGAGGCCTTCATCCAAAAAAAAAAAAGAAATGACAAAAAAGTTACAGAGGAAGGAGCAAGGTAAAAACCTACAAGACCAAATAAATGACGATGAAATAGGCAACCTACCTGAAAAAGAATTCAGA
>NW_021155417.1:0-2223 GCF_002837175.3 Physeter macrocephalus | reverse complement strand
TGCATCGGCAGGCGGACGCACAACCACTGCGCCACCAGGGAAGCCCCATGCCTACTCTTTATACTCAACTCACCAAGGATATCACACATACAGTTTTGTGAGGCACTGTCTTGAATCTAGGGGTATTTGCTGAATTGTAGCTCTGTTACATTTTCCATTTATTTTAGTGCTGTAGTTATTGATACCTTTTTACCCATGCAATTCAAATTTATTTTTAGGGAGGCTGAGGGTATAGGATTTGGGATGTCACATGATTTTCTTCTTCTTCCCTCTGTTTTTATATGCTTTTTCAAAGGTCAAAGAACCATGACCCATGACTCATTCTTAGGTTTCTGTCCTACTTGAGAGGGATACTTGCAAGTAATTGCAGATAAATCTATGGCTTCCCAGCTTTGTTAAACTCTGCTCATCACTCAGTTCTGCTGGAGGTTGCTGCCAATTATGTCTTGGCTGTTTTTTGGGTAGTGGTGTGTGTAGGCTGGTCTTTGCCTTCTCCAAGAAAGAGGGCCTGTAGATAGAGCATGTGAGTTGCATCTGAGTTCCTATAACCTGACCGCATTTTGAAGAAATTGCTGACTTTGGCAGGGTGCTTTCAGAGCCTCACCCATTCCAGAACTGGTCTGAAAAACAATTGTTCCAGCTGGTTGCTGCTGAGTCAGCTGTTAGAACCAGGCCAGAAGATCTCATTCTGTAGGCTGAGCAATATTGGAAACCAACCTTCCACCCTAAAGGGAGGAAGTTAACATTAAGCCAGTTTGCTCTCTTCTGCAGAAGTAGCTTTTCTAGGTTGTGGGAAATGGAAATAAGGGTGGAGAATGTCTGAGTCTGGATGCTCTGTGACGTGTTAATTATTTTATGTTCCATCTAGCTTCGAACTTCACACCACTGTCACTGTGGAAAGTTCTCCAAATTGAACTGCCTTTCATATTCTGGTAATCCATTTCACCTTTGAGAGTCCAGTAGAAGCAATAATCTCATCTTTGAGGAGAAAATGACAAAGCTCTTCTTGGTATAGATTTTCAAAGCAACTCTCACACTTGGTAAATTCCCACCTAACCTAAATGTGTTTTCAGTTCTTCTTCATTAGAAAGTTGGTTAGAACATTCCTTCGAGTTTTTACAGAGTCCTGTTCTTCTTAAGCCTCATCTTGGTTGTATCTATTAGACCCCTAAGAGTTGGCCTATAGGGGTGCAATTATACTGAGGAGGTAAATGCACTTGAACTTTGTCCTGCTCTATCCCTTTTCTGTTGCTGTTCATTTGTTTTGGTGATGTTGGCATAGCTGTTTCAAAAAACCTTGCAGTCAGCGCACACTTGCCCTTGCCATTGGTAAGAAACCCCACTCTAAGAAACTTAAGGAAGTTGATGGAATTCGGTGAAATGGGTTCCAGTTAGAGGTCAGAGAAACACGTATTATTTTCGAATAACAGAGACAGGTTAGCTCTGTCTTATTCAGCTGTCCTTTCACGCTGTGACCTTGCTTCATTTAACTACCTTGTAAGGAGCATGTTTTTGAACCTGAGAATAATGCAAGTGATGTCATTATGAGTTAGAAGATGTTTTAAAATTAATTATAATATCTTTAAATGGTGCTTCTCTGAGAGCAGCAGTAGCATCCTGAAGGAGACAGAACTTAACTTCTAGACTTGGGCTGCCCACTGTGGTATGGTAGCCAGTAGCCACGTGTGACCGTTGGAGCATTTCGTATGTGACCAGGCTGCGTTGAGATAAGCTGTCCACGTAGAATATATACCAGAATTTGAAGACTTGGTATGAAGAAAGAAGGTAAAATATCTTATTAGTAATTCTTTGTTGATTTCATGTTGAAATTACAGTATTTTGGATATATTGGGTTAGGGTAAAAATTTAAACCATGTTAAATTTATTTCACTTGTTTCTTTTTACTTTCTTCAAACCAGTTTTAATTATAGTTAATTTACAATGTTGTGCTAGTTTCAGGTGCACAGCAAAGTGATTCAGTTATATATTTATATATATGTATACAATGTATATATATAGTTTAGATTCTTTTCCATTATAGGTTATTACAAGATACTGAATCTAGTTCCCTGTGCTATACAGTAGGTTCTTGTTGATTATCTGTTTTATAGACAGTAGTGTGTATCTGTTAATCCCAAACTTCTTTTTTTTTTTTTTTTTTTTTTTTTGCTTTGCGGTACGCGGGCCTCTCACTGTTACGGCCTCTCCCGTTGCGGAGCACAG
>NW_021155416.1:0-2223 GCF_002837175.3 Physeter macrocephalus | reverse complement strand
ATGGTGTATCACATTGATTGATTTGCATATGTTGAAGAATCCTTGCATCTCTGGGATAAATCCCACTTGATCATGGAGTATGATCCTTTTAATGTGTTGTTGGAATTTGTTCACTAGTATTTTGTTGAGGATTTTTGCATCCATATTCATCAGTGATATTGGTCTGTAATTTTCTTTTTTTGTAGTATCTTTGTCTGGTTTTGGTATCAGTGTGATGGTGGCCTCATAGAAAGAGTTTGGGAGTGTTCCTTCCTCCACAATTTTTTGGAAGAGTTTGAGAAGAATGGGTGTGAGCTCTTCTCTAAATGTTTGATAGAATTCACCTGTGAAGCCATCTGGTCCTGCACTTTTGTTGGAAGATTTTTAATCACAGTTTCAATTTCATTACTTGTGATTGGTCTGTTCATATTTTCTATTTCTTCCTGGTTCAGTCTTGGAAGGTTATACCTTTCTAAGAATTTGTCCATTTCTTCCAGGTTGTCCATTTTATTGGCAGAGTTGCTTGTAGTAGTCTCTTAGGATGCTTTGTATTTCTGTGGTGTCTGTTGCAACTTCTCCTTTCTCATTTCTAATTTTATTGATTTGAGTCCTCTCCCTCTTTTTCTTGATTCTGGCTAAAGGTTTATCATTTTTTTTATCTTCTCAAAGAACCAGCTTTTAGTTTTATTGATCTTTGCTGTTGTTTTCTTTGTTTCTATTTCATTTATCTCTGCTCTGATCTTTATGATTTCTTTCCTTCTACTAACTTTGGGTTTTGTCTTCTTTCTCTAGTTCCTTTAGGTGTAAGGTTAGATTGTTTATTTGAGATTTTTCTTGTTTCTTGAGGTAGGCTTGTATTGCTATAATCTTCCCTCTTAGAACTCCTTTTGCTGCTTCCCATAGGTTTTGGATCATCATGTTTTTGTTGTCATTTGTCTCTAGTTAGTTTTTGATTTCCTCTTGTATTTCTTCAGTGATATCTTGGTTATATAGTAACGTATTGTTTAGCCTCCATGTGGTTGTGTTTTTTACGTTTTTTCCCTGTAATTAATTTCTAATCTTATAACCTTGTGGTTGGAACAGATGCTTGATATGATTTCATTTGTCTTATATTTACTGAGGCTTTATTTGTGATCCAAGATGTGATCTATCCTGGAGAATGTGCTGTGTGCAGTTGAGAAGAACGTGTAATCTGCTGTCTTGGGATGGAATGTCCTATAAATATCAATAAAATCTATTTGGTCTACTGTGTCATTTAAAGCTTGTGTTTCCTTATTAATTTTCTGTCTGGATGATCTCCATTGGTGTAAGTAAATTGTTAAAGTCCCCTGCTATTATTGTGTTACTGTCAATTTCCTCTTTTATAGCTGTTAGCAGTTGCCTTATGTATTGAGGTGCTCCTATGTTGGGTACATATATATTTATGATTGTTATATCTTCTTCTTGGATTGATCCCTTGATCATTATGTAATGTCCTTCCTTGTCTCTTGTAACATTCTTTATTTTAAAGTCTATTTTATCTGATATGAGTATTGCTACTCCAGCTTTCTTTTTATTTTCATTTGCATGGAATATCCTTTTCCATCCCCTCACTTTCAGTCTGTATGTGTCCCTAGGTCTGAAATGGGTCTCTTATAGACAGCATATATATGGATCTTGTTTTTGTATCCATTCAGCAAGCCTGTGTCTTTTGGTTGGAGCCTTTAATCCATTCACATTTAAGGTAAATATTGATATGTATGCTCCTATTACTATTTTCTTAATTGTTATGGGTTTGTTTTTGTAGATCCTTTTCTTCTCTTGTGTCTCCCTCTTAGAGAAGTTCCGTTAGCATTTGTTGTAGAGCTGGTTTGGTGGTGCTGATCTCTCTTAGCTTTTGCTTGTCTGTAAAGCTTTTAATTTCTCCATCGAATCTGAATGAGATCCTTGCTGGTTAGAGTTCTCTTGGTTGTAGGTTCTTCCCTTTCATCACTTTAAATATATCATGCCACTCCCTTCTGGTTTGTAGAGTTTCTGCTGAGAGAGAAATCAGCTGTTAACTTTATGGGAGTTCCCTTGTATGTTGTCATTTTTCCCTTGCTGCTTCCAATAATTTTTCTTTCTCTTTAATTTTTGCCAATTTGATTACTATGTGTCTCGCTGTGTTTCTCCTTGGGTTTATCCCGTACGGAACTCGCTGCATTTCCTGTACTTGCGTGGCTATTTCCTTTCCCATGTTAGGGAAATTTTCGACTATAATCTCTT
>NW_021155415.1:1994-2223 GCF_002837175.3 Physeter macrocephalus | reverse complement strand
ATATACGCGTGTACAAGATGTAAGGAGGCGCGTATGCGTATGCGACGCGTTCAATATCCACATACGACGCATGCCTATGTATAATCGTGCCACCATGGGTGTATGAACCCACATTCTCGAGGAAGCACATTCATCTTGTACTCCTCCTCCTTGAAGAAGCGGCCACTATTCTTCTCAGCAAGCATCCCCACAGAACAGTACACGGATAAACGAATGTGTAAATGTATTC
>NW_021155415.1:0-1014 GCF_002837175.3 Physeter macrocephalus | reverse complement strand
AAAAATAGAGCTACGTAGCTGCTGTGCTGCTGAAGCAGATCAACAGATGAGTGTCAACGTAGAGCTTCCCTTGTATATGTTGTGATTCGTTCTTGGTATAAAGATCCTGGGATCTATTGCAGTGCGATTACGTATATTAAGAGGTCACACACATACACACACACTGGCCCTTTCTCAATCTTGTCGTCATGGAGGGAAGAAAAAAGGTGAGTGCATCTTCCTGCAATTATGATCTTTATTTAAGAGGAAGAGAATGTTTTCTTACTCAGAGGAAACACATTATTTTTACCGGTATTTGTCTCTTTCCTTTGTGTGCTGCAACATAGTTGCTAATTTCAAGATTACAGGTATCCTTTTCTCTCCTAACGAGGTGCCCGTACCAACAGTTCGTGTCTCTATTCCTAATAGCAGTAATTGAGTAGACATAAAGTAAACACTAATAATGCATCTTTGTGTAATCTGCTCTCCTGCTCTTGTTAGTAACGACGTCGGTAAGAACAAAATATCGGGTTTGTTCTTTAGGAGGCACTAACGAGAATTCCGAGTATTTCTTCCACAACAGCGGTATTGCATCCAAAAATAAACTCTGTTCGTTATTCTCGTAGTACTTGTCGTTCTTCCTCCAGAAATTGTGATATACGACTTCGTATTTCAGGAGGAACAACAGAATGATGTGGTCGCCGCTCCTCTTCTCCCGACAGCAGTGACCAGATTCGAGAAGAACGGCCAGTGCGTCTCCTCTTTTTGGGGTAATTGTGTGTGGCGGTGCTGCAATCGACGTCTTTCACATCGTGTTTGCGCGAATTCAAAAGATTTCCCAGTAGTTCTCAACAAATGTTCTCTGCAGATGCTACATAACTACCCGTACTACTGACATCCTGAAAGGAGCTTCACTCGCGGGCTTCTTGTTTTTCTCAATATCAGCAGTGCACAACAATCAGTGTCTGCCAGTGTGCCTTTCTTGGAACGAAACATTCGACGCATGTTCCCTCGACACAAGCGTGTCCCTTCGCT
>NW_021155414.1:0-2223 GCF_002837175.3 Physeter macrocephalus | reverse complement strand
GGATTTAGTGTGAGACATTCATTTGGGGAGATTCTCAGTCATTTTTAAAAAATACTTTCTGTTCTTTGTTATCTTTATTTTCCTCCTGCTATACCCATTATGTATAGGTCACAGCATTTTCATTGTTCCACAATTATTGATTACTCTGTTCTGTTGATTTCTTTCCCGCCCATTTTTTCTTTTCTTTTGAGATTTAAAGGTTTCTTTTGATATGTCTTCAGGCTCACAGATATTTCTCCTCAGCCAGCTCTTTGACTGCTAAAACAAAATACGAGAGACTTGGTATTTTATAAACAACAGAATATTTTTGTTTTCTCATAATTGCTGAGGCTGAAAAGTTCAAGAACAAGTTACCAGGAGCTTTCCTGGTGGCACAGTGGTTAAGAATCTGCCTACTAATAAAGGGGACACAGGTTCGAGCCCTGGTCTGGGAAGATCCCACATGCCATGGAACAACTAAGCCCGTGCACCACAAATACTGAGCCTGTGCTCTAGAGCCCACAGGCCACAACTACTGAGCCCATGTGCCACAACTACTGAGCCCGTGTGCCACAACCACTGAAACCCGCATGGCTAGAGCCCATGCTCCGCAACAAGAGAAGCCACCCAATGAGAAGCCCGCACGTGGCAACAAAGACCCAACACAGCCAAAAACTTAATTAATTAATTAATTATTTTTTAATAAAAAGAACAAGTTGCCAGCTGACTTAGTTTCTGGTGAGGGACAAATATCTGGTTCATAATGTGGGTCTTCTCGCTCGACAATGAAATCATGTAATGGGCAGGAGATCTTCTGTGTGCTACATTTATTAGGTCATTAATCCCATGTTTGGGGTCTCTGGCCTCATGACCTAATCACCTCCCAAAAGCCCCACCTCCTAATATCATCAACATGCGAGCTGGGTTTCAAAATTTTAAAATTAGAGGTACAAAATGTTTATACCATAACAGGGACCACAGAGTTAACTGACTTTTCCTTTCATGTTAAATGTTTGCACATTTATATTTATTATATAATCCCAAAACCCTTGTTTTTTTTTTAAGATTCTTTTCCCATATACGCCAGTACACATCACTGAGTAGAGTTCCCTGTGCTAAAAAGAAGTTCCTTATCAATACTTATGTATTTTGTATATACTAGTGTGTATATGTCAGTCCCAATCTCCCAATGTATCCCTTCCCCACTTATCCCCTGGTAACCATAAGTTTGTTTTCTATATCCATGACTCTATTTCTGTTCTGTAAATAAGTTCATTGGTACATTTTTTTCTTTTTTAGATTCCTCATATAAGCAATATCATATGATATCTGTCTTTCTGTGTCTGACTTTCTTCACTCAGTATAACAATCTCTAGGCTCATCCATGTTGCTACAAAACCCTTAATTGTTAAGGATAACTCTCAATTTTTTCCAGTACCATCAGCAATTCTTTCTGGAAGACATGTGATAACACTTTTTAAGCAGGGATATTGAGACCAAGGCTCCTGACCTGCAAACAAACAAAACATCATTCATATAGTGAAAAGTTTGCACATCAAAGGATCAAAGTACTTGGTCTAAATACCTTGGCACCCACTGTTGACAGACGGCAGAGGAGATTGACTCACTAATCTTTTTATGTGCACTTCTTCCTAATGGGGTATTCATTTAAACTTATAAGAAGCGGGAATGCATCATGGAACACACCAATCTCTACCACAGTTTCTGAAGCAGCAAAAAAACAAAACAAAACATGATGAACCCATCCAAAGGGTTCTGTCCACATTGTTACAGTAGTTTCCCTCGCACTGTGAACCCTTTTCAAATCCTATCACTTGAACCAACTTTTATTTTTTTCAACAAAAATAATGTTAATCTGCAGTCACATGCCCCAGTAATATTACACTATTCCTTGTGCAAGTATGTAGGGATTCAAGGAGCTATGGGTGGCTATCATGAGAGGTTGCCTAGAGTAATTAGGACATTTCATTTAATGTTGGCTCTTCTTCCTAAGCTGTCTGCTGTCTTCTTCTTTTTGTAGCAACTAGGATTGAGAAAGTGACCAAGATAAGGCCCTTCTCTTTTACTGCCCATGAATGTAGCTGTGATTAACCCCACAGACCTTGGTGCTTCCAGAATCCCCTGAACCTACTGACCCTCCATGCATGGCATGACATAGGTAAGGAGAGTGACCTGTATACTTGTAGAGAGCATGCTATAAAATTTTCGACTCTTCCCTTCCTC
>NW_021155413.1:0-2223 GCF_002837175.3 Physeter macrocephalus | reverse complement strand
ATACGATACAGTGTCCCCAAAGGTTAACACTTGAACGTTGCACAATTGAACTCACATCTTGTGTCACTGCGTATGTTGAAGTCGTACAGCACCACACCAGCAGTCATGCGCTGTATACCCCCTGTCTTAGTTAGAGACTGTATCTGAATCCCTATTTTGTACTGAAGACAAATGCTTCGTCGGAAATCCACAGTTTCTGCTCAGAGGCACGTACGAGAGACGTCACTCCGGTAGCTGTACCGCAGCCTTGCGGTTACCAATCTTCGCTGCGCGTCAACATCCGCACCCACCTGCCAGCGAGCGTAAGCGTATCCCTACTGGGGGTATTGTACGACAACTTACAATTACCAACCAGCATGTACACAGATACAGCAGTACGTGTAGGTAACATAAGCATACACGCGGTAGAAAGATAAAGTGCCGCTGTGCGAGGAGGCCCGCTGTCTACACCACTGCGCTGTATATAGAAGCATACAGACGTAAGCCGATACATGTGTGCACATCCTGCGTTCTCACATAAATTTGTGCTTATGCTTCAACACTCGCACGGACCTGCCCGCTTGCGTTGGCGTATCTGTATTTGGGGGGACATGAATCAGAGCCTACACTTTACCAGCCAGCATGTACACAGATAGCACATCTGATCTATACGCATGTATATATATATATACATATATATATATATATATTCAGGTTGGTGTTATATTTGTATATAAAGTATATATACATACAATACGTACGAATATGTGTGTGTGTGTGAGCACCTCGTGACACCCATACATACACATAAACATATATCTTTGTTCAGTTCTGTACTCACACACTAGTTGTCCGTTCCGGGCACTGTTTGTGCCTCTGTGCTTGTCGTTCGCTTCAAAATCTAAACCTCTCCGTTCACCGGCATATGCAGTCGCACATACGTTCGCAAGGGTGTGCATTGTCAGATTGCATACGCCTCCATTATATCGATACGTGAACAAACCTATCCACCCAGCCGCAACAGTGTGCGGTGACGCGTGAAGGGCAGGATGGGGAAACGCTCTCTTGTCTTCTAGGCTGCAAAAAAGGCTTTCCCGGGAAGGGAATTTGGACAGCTCAGGATGTATTGACTACCTGTAGTGCACTTTTCGGCTATCTCTCTCGAACGCACGCATGCGCATTCTCCCTTACAGTGGGCCAAATATGTGTAAATATATCGGTATTTTGTTGTAGAGGGGACGACATATGAATACATGATGTACATACGTCTGCCTCGGAGAAGCACACAACAAATACATACGTATACGTATTGCACAGAGTAACACAGGCTCTCAATGTGTGTGCCCGGATTCACCCTGGAGCGACCCTTCCATAAAAAGTGCAAGTCAGTCTCCCGAAGCCTACTACTACCCACATACATCCTCCACTATACCCGACAGACTTCACTGGGTTCAAAGACACATGTACCTGTGAAACTCCAGTCCTCATGCCTCCTCTTGCCTAGTGCTGTTGTGTTAAGTTCGTGTAGCGTACAGAAAACTCAACGTGCTAGCACGGGTATCTGAGCATATCAGGCAGGCAATATTCTGTACGTGCTCTAGGGGGCTGTCTAAAAGTGATGCAACGGCGCAAATTCACTCATATTTGGTGTGGATGAGGTGCTGGAATTTCCTTGACGAGAACATCAGATAAATATTATGCGTCCAGCAGCCACACCTTCAATCGTACACGCGCTGCTTGAATCACTCTAATACACCGATAACCCTGCACATAGGAGGCGAACCATCTTGGGGGCGTACAGCAGCACCAGCATTATGCGTCACCCGTCGCTGACGTGTTCCCTCGTAGGAACTTCTCTTACTCTACCGAAACACGCGTGCACCTGTTGGCTTGCTCCTCCTGCTGCATGCAGTAGCTGCACTGCATTTCCAGACATCTACAGAGAATTCGGGATACTGGTGCCCCAAAATCATCGGACGGTAGACGGAACTCAGCCGCGGAAGAGGGGCACTACATGTAAAAGGAGGGAAGGCGGTATTGCTGAAAAGAGAAGTGCATCGGTATCACGGGAATGAGAGACAACACTGAGACTGAATTTCATCTACGTCCCTGGTACATGACACAGAATCTATCCCCTGCATCAGTCCCTGCTTTTGACGCGTGCATGCCGCGTACTCTCTCCTCCGACTTGTCCCCTTCCCACCCGCCAGGTGTACATCATCTTCGTGTTCCGAAGCGCTCTTG
>NW_021155411.1:1996-2223 GCF_002837175.3 Physeter macrocephalus | reverse complement strand
ACCCACCTGTCCATTCTGTATTTACTAAAGCGCCACAAATGTACCCGGCATCGATCGCCGCATACACTATAATCACACCTCGCTGCAGCCCGCAGGAATACACACAGAAGAATAATAGTGTCTTCAGACCAAAACTGCGAGCCCCTCAAGACCTGCAGTTGATTTGCTGCTCACTACTGCACGAACGGCTCTCTGGCTCTAAAAGCTTGCGAATGACACGAAGAGCG
>NW_021155411.1:0-546 GCF_002837175.3 Physeter macrocephalus | reverse complement strand
CAGAACAGAGGAGCAACGACGATGCCGCGGAGACAGCATCCGCAGCAGAAGCAGCTAAGTCACAGCAGCACCAGCAGCACGCTCCGGATGGAGCAGGGGGAGAAGCGCAACAGCAGGAGCTGGTAGCAGCCGAGGCAACAGCGGAAGCAACAGCGGCCAATACGGGCGTGCCTCGACCTTCAGACGCGGTGCAGACGCTATCGGTGGACGGTGAGATCTTTCACTCAATACTCATTTGCTCTAAGTTGCCAGTCAGAAGGAAAGCGGGGGGCTATAGGCAGGCACGTGCTTCGCGGCAGGAGAACTTCCAACAACTAGGATGTTGGGTGCTCGCGGTTTATGCGTCGTCACGGTCAGATGGGGCACCGGTACAAAGCATTCCTTCGAGCGCGTGGATTCATAGAAACATGAACACGTATGCGACTCAATGATTCCTCGTATGTAGCAGATACACGACTGCACAAGGTATGGACGTGGTGGGAAAGCGATGTGGAAGTGTGCACAAACATTTTTGGGTGGCAGTTGATGCGCTTTTCTTCTCGTCCG
>NW_021155410.1:2073-2223 GCF_002837175.3 Physeter macrocephalus | reverse complement strand
TATCAAATCGAAACAATGTTGTAGTGACGACAGTCTAAATGAAGGATTACTTTGGCAGGGCTACCAACGGGTGGCCTTTTCGAACACACGCAAGGAGCAGATTACAGCGCCTCAGGCTTGCTTTACTCGGAAACAACAGGGAAGTAATTC
>NW_021155410.1:0-1415 GCF_002837175.3 Physeter macrocephalus | reverse complement strand
AGCTCGGAAACACGTCCAAGCCTACGATATGTCTGATATACAGAGGAATAGAACTAACGGCGATGCGTGATCGAAATTGCAATGTACAATGACGCGACTGTTCGCTTGGATGAACAGTTGTCGATATGAAAGTTGCATGTATGCGGCTGCACGAATATCGAAGGGATAAACCACCTTCATGCGCACATCACAATCGAGACACTTCCCGCAGCTATTTAAGATTTGGAACGATATATGAGGAGGAAGATGTAAGCATATATGTAAATAACTTGCGTGGAGATATATACGGATGTAATACGTGCGCATATGGAAGCACATTAACGATTGGGTAGCACGTCTGGTTATGAAATAAAGAGAATGCATGCATGAATATGACTGTTCCCGGATGGTTCATACGTACACCTGTTTATTCCGGTATTTTATCTTTAAGCGTGTTTTCCGTAGAACTCCATAGACCGATGTAGACAGGTGCTAGCAGCGTGAGCCGTGGGAAAGTGGTAAATGGCCTTCCTTACCTTCGACGGAGAGGTGACTGCACGTCAACACGGCAACTTCCGTAGTCTCCGACACATTGATGAACAGGTGCAGGAAGTGGAATACTATGTAAGTACCTGCACAAACAGTGATACTACAATCACACCGAGGGAGCGTTCACTTGAATTATGCGCTCGTTTGCCTCACTGGTAAGTGAAGAAATTTTTTGTCCGCTGTCCACAATGTGAAGAGAGGTCAATTCTCTTCTTCCTTGCACCTGCACGTTCAAACCAGTAAAACTCTTTTTCTCCGCGTCCTTCGAATGTTATTCTTAGATGGCTAGCGTTTTTGGAACCTCCCCAAAGCCGAATGCCGGCGAGTGGCTGGTATGCTTCGCCTTGAAGACGCTTTCTCGTGATACGTATAGAAGATTCCTACTTGAGTTGCGACATCTCCGAGTAAACCAGGGTGGTGCGTTCCTGAGCCCGAGGAAAAGTCGCTCCTTCGACAGCCTGTGGTGACTATTCTGTGCAAGCGGCTAGAAGCGCCCTCGAGTGTGCGTACCCACCAACGGAAGTGTGAATATCTTTTGTCGGCAAACGGCCCCGGCACGCTCTTCTTTCGACTTCGTATTTATTACTGCATCAACCACAACTTCTGCTACAACTACCACTCTGCTGGTTCATCTTTCTAGAACTACTATTGCTCCAGTTTTCCCAAAATAACTAGAGTAGCAGTTACTGCCAGTTGAATTACTCCTACTGCAACTATACCCACCGTCACTCCTAAAACTACTAGGCTGACTACATTCCTAAATGATGGGTGGGTACAATGTGGATTCACGTCGTAGTTTCCGACTTTTGACGGCCGTCCACTTGAATTTTGCGCTGCGTAGTATATACACAGTAAGGCGGAAACACCATCGAGAAGACATATTTCAA
>NW_021155409.1:1950-2223 GCF_002837175.3 Physeter macrocephalus | reverse complement strand
TCTTTTTTTGCTGCATGAGGGAGTGGCAGGGAGAGATGCATGCCACTGAGGCTGCAGCTGAATGTAATCCTGTGCATGCAAACAGAGCGAGGGCTCTAGATATATTTCTGGCAAAAACTGCACAACGTTTGAACGTGGCCATCTCTTTTTACGCACCGGCGCGCAAGAATTACACGGTAGTAGATATCAGTATATATACAGGTGTTACCTGCGCGTGTGTATCCATAAATATCCATAGTCAGAGAGAGAGAGACAATGACAGAGAACGAGACA
>NW_021155409.1:0-202 GCF_002837175.3 Physeter macrocephalus | reverse complement strand
CCCTCCTTTTAGTGTCTTTTCCTCTATATGTGTCCTCCAGTGTCTTTCTTCGAACGCGGGCAGTCGCGTCTCCTGCCCTGCAGTATCTCTCTCTTTTCCTCTCCCCACCACAGAGCCTGTCTCTCTCTCGCTCTGTGTCTCATCAAGCTCCGCGTTCCTCGTACTTCTGCTTCGCCGTGTGTCTCTGCGAGTGTGTCCCCTC
>NW_021155408.1:0-2223 GCF_002837175.3 Physeter macrocephalus | reverse complement strand
TGTCACTTCGCCTGTGCTGCTGCTGCTGTTGCTGTTGCCGTTACTGCTGCTACTACTTCTCAGTCCCGTTGCTGTTTTCTGTGCATGCGCTGCTGCTGCTGCAGCTGCTGCAGCTGCTGCTGCTTGTCTGAGCACGTGAGACTCTTCCAGCTTCTCTCTCTCTTTCTCTCTCATGAGAATCTCTGTCTCCCTCTCTCTGTGTCTCTCTTGGGAGGAGTGTCTGTCTCTCTCTTTCTCTCTCATGAGAATCTCTGTCTCCCTCTCTCTGTGTCTCTCTTGGGAGGAGTGTCTGTCTCTCTCTTTCTCTCTCATGAGAATCTCTGTCTCCCTCTCTCTGTGTCTCTCTTGGGAGGAGTGTCTGTCTCTCTCTTTCTCTCTCATGAGAATCTCTGTCTCCCTCTCTCTGTGTCTCTCTTGGGAGGAGTGTCTGTCTCTCTCTTTCTCTCTCATGAGAATCTCTGTCTCCCTCTCTCTGTGTCTCTCTTGGGAGGAGTGTCTGTCTCTCTCTTTCTCTCTCATGAGAATCTCTGTCTCCCTCTCTCTGTGTCTCTCTTGGGAGGAGTGTCTGTCTCTCTCTTTCTCTCTCATGAGAATCTCTGTCTCCCTCTCTCTGTGTCTCTCTTGGGAGGAGTGTCTGTCTCTCTCTTTCTCTCTCATGAGAATCTCTGTCTCCCTCTCTCTGTGTCTCTCTTGGGAGGAGTGTCTGTCTCTCTCTTTCTCTCTCATGAGAATCTCTGTCTCCCTCTCTCTGTGTCTCTCTTGGGAGGAGTGTCTGTCTCTCTCTTTCTCTCTCATGAGAATCTCTGTCTCCCTCTCTCTGTGTCTCTCTTGGGAGGAGTGTCTGTCTCTCTCTTTCTCTCTCATGAGAATCTCTGTCTCCCTCTCTCTGTGTCTCTCTTGGGAGGAGTGTCTGTCTCTCTCTTTCTCTCTCATGAGAATCTCTGTCTCCCTCTCTCTGTGTCTCTCTTGGGAGGAGTGTCTGTCTCTCTCTTTCTCTCTCATGAGAATCTCTGTCTCCCTCTCTCTGTGTCTCTCTTGGGAGGAGTGTCTGTCTCTCTCTTTCTCTCTCATGAGAATCTCTGTCTCCCTCTCTCTGTGTCTCTCTTGGGAGGAGTGTCTGTCTCTCTCTTTCTCTCTCATGAGAATCTCTGTCTCCCTCTCTCTGTGTCTCTCTTGGGAGGAGTGTCTGTCTCTCTCTTTCTCTCTCATGAGAATCTCTGTCTCCCTCTCTCTGTGTCTCTCTTGGGAGGAGTGTCTGTCTCTCTCTTTCTCTCTCATGAGAATCTCTGTCTCCCTCTCTCTGTGTCTCTCTTGGGAGGAGTGTCTGTCTCTCTCTTTCTCTCTCATGAGAATCTCTGTCTCCCTCTCTCTGTGTCTCTCTTGGGAGGAGTGTCTGTCTCTCTCTTTCTCTCTCATGAGAATCTCTGTCTCCCTCTCTCTGTGTCTCTCTTGGGAGGAGTGTCTGTCTCTCTCTTTCTCTCTCATGAGAATCTCTGTCTCCCTCTCTCTGTGTCTCTCTTGGGAGGAGTGTCTGTCTCTCTCTTTCTCTCTCATGAGAATCTCTGTCTCCCTCTCTCTGTGTCTCTCTTGGGAGGAGTGTCTGTCTCTCTCTTTCTCTCTCATGAGAATCTCTGTCTCCCTCTCTCTGTGTCTCTCTTGGGAGGAGTGTCTGTCTCTCTCTTTCTCTCTCATGAGAATCTCTGTCTCCCTCTCTCTGTGTCTCTCTTGGGAGGAGTGTCTGTCTCTCTCTTTCTCTCTCATGAGAATCTCTGTCTCCCTCTCTCTGTGTCTCTCTTGGGAGGAGTGTCTGTCTCTCTCTTTCTCTCTCATGAGAATCTCTGTCTCCCTCTCTCTGTGTCTCTCTTGGGAGGAGTGTCTGTCTCTCTCTTTCTCTCTCATGAGAATCTCTGTCTCCCTCTCTCTGTGTCTCTCTTGGGAGGAGTGTCTGTCTCTCTCTTTCTCTCTCATGAGAATCTCTGTCTCCCTCTCTCTGTGTCTCTCTTGGGAGGAGTGTCTGTCTCTCTCTTTCTCTCTCATGAGAATCTCTGTCTCCCTCTCTCTGTGTCTCTCTTGGAAGGAGTGTCTGTCTCTCTCTTACTCTCTCTTGAGAATCTCTGTCTCCCTCTCTCTGTGTCTCTCTTGGGAGGAGTGTCTGTCTCTCTCTTTCTCTCTCATGAGAATCTCTGTCTCCCTCTCTCTGTGTCTCTCTTGGGAGGAGTGTCT
>NW_021155407.1:0-2223 GCF_002837175.3 Physeter macrocephalus | reverse complement strand
GCTGACAAATTCTGGTTACTGTATTGATGTCACTGGCGGGGAGTGAGGGCTTGGAGCGCCCTAATCTGTCATTTGCTGCCCAGTGCCCTACATTTCATTCTATCATACACTTTCTGCTCAATACACAGTTACAATTAAGAAAATAAATGCATATGCTACATTCAATTTTCAAGTTAGAAAAAAGGTGAAGAACACATAGGGAGGGACTTCCCCGGAGTCACAGTGGTTGGGAGTCCACATGCTAATGCAGGAAACGCGGGTTTGATCCCTGGTCTGGGAGGACCCCACGTGCCGCGGATCGGCCAAGGTCCTGAGCCACAACTACTGAGCCTGCGCGCCTGGAGCCCGTGCTAAGCAATAAGAGAAGACAACGCAATGAGAAGTCCGCACACCTCATTGAAGAGTAGCCCCCGCTCGCAGCAAGTAGAGAAAGCCCGTGCTCAACAACAAAGACCCAACACAACAAAAAATAAAGAATAAATAAATAAATAAATAAATTGGAAACTCTTTACAAAGAAAAGTACACATAGGATAACTGAGTTATTGTGAAGACGGTTACAAAGGAAATTTTATTTATCTTCTTTTGTAGATATAAAAATGTTGAAATATAGTCTATAAAAAGTTTAATATTTTAAAAATTAGAAATAGTAAATAATTCCTCATAATCTTTAATGCCCAGCAGGAAATTTTATTTATCTTCTTTTGTAGATATAAAAATGTTGAAATATAGTCTATAAAAAGTTTAATATTTTAAAAATTAGAAATAGTAAATAATTCCTCATACTCTTTATTGCCCAGCACCCACCTCCACCACAGCACCTTTCACACTGGACTCACCTGATGACACATCTGCTCCCCCCCCACCCCCAGTCTGGAAACTTGTTTCTCTCATCACTATCACCTGTGTTCACCACACACCTAAGGCCGTTGTAGTCATTCACATGGTAATTAGGGAATTTTTCTCTACTGAGCCTAAGGGCTGCATTTACTGTTTTTAGTGAAAATCTCTCCCATATGTTCTGCCAAGTCACAGCCTTAATGGAGTCTGGAACAAGTGGGTGTGAATGACAGAAGGAGATTATTTCCACATCAGTCTCCCTAACAGGGTGGTGGACATAACTGGCATTAGTATTTGATGGGTGCACTTAGACGATCCAGGCCAAAAGGAGAAACCGGACCATTTGGCAAAAGATGGACCAATTCAAGAATAAATATCTTCTCACCTGCTGTTTCATTGTCAGGAACTCAGCCACCACTTGTCCTCCTCTGCATCCTCATGCAGGGTCAGATGAAAAACTGAGCAGATAAGGATGAGGAAAGCGAAAGCAACCAAGAGAATCCAGGCATTTAAAGCATTGTTAGGTATGCCAGGAATGAATCCCCTACCATTCACCTGGGAATGAGCTCTACCACCTAACCCACAGGCATGTGTAGATATGGTGAACACCCCTCACTCCAGGGTCAACAAGAAGGCAGTGTATGCTATGGCACATAAGCATGAGAGTAATATTTTCATTTACACATAAAAAATGAAAATCCTTGGGTGTTGTACTTTTATTAGAGCTACTTTTTCAGAGTTATTTCATTAATGTTCAGTTCCTAGGATTTACACCAAACTCCAGGAAACCCGCACAATGATCAGTTGGGGAGTGTTGACTCCACAGAGAGAACACCGCTCTCAATGTTTCCTGAAATAATTCTTGAACAAATGCACTAGGAGTTTTTCTCCAGCACCCGCCCCAGTGCTTCAGAGCACCCACCCTCACGGCTTTGCCCTGTTCCCTCCCTCTGGATGCCCTTGCCCTCAGTCTCCTTGGTTCCTCCCCATGTGGGAATCAGGCAACATGAGAGCCTCAACCCTATTGCTGCCCTCTATGGCCATGGACATGTGGCCAGGCCACCTTGTATCTACTAAATGGTGGGGAAAACATTCCAGGGACTCATGTCTTGTTGGAAGGTCTTGTCACACAAATGAGGACAAAAACCCCCTTACACAGGAAAGCAGCAGGAGTACGTACAACATAAGCCCACTGTTGGGTACCACAATCCACACAGGGCAGACACGCTCATCAAATATAGAGTGAAGTTTAATTTGGTGTGAAATTTGGTCGACACCTTCAGCTACATTAGTGAAATAGTAGGTGGAGTTTTGTCCTACTAAATATCATGGGGAGAAACATTCTTCATTTCATAATTTTTGTATAGGAAAGTATGTGTAAACTG
>NW_021155406.1:2032-2223 GCF_002837175.3 Physeter macrocephalus | reverse complement strand
CTGTCTGAAGCGCCGGTGCAGCAGCAAGTCTTCTCATCGTGGGCGCCTGGCCTGGCCCGTGGCGGAGGCATGCGCGCGAGAGCATCTGCGTACGTGAAGGTGTTGCTGCAGAGAGGCCGACAGGCGCCCTGCGGAGCTGCGAATGTGCTGCCGGGTGCGGTTCTCCTCCTGCGCAGGTGTGGATATGTGTG
>NW_021155406.1:0-423 GCF_002837175.3 Physeter macrocephalus | reverse complement strand
TGCTGTTGTCTACCATTATAGGCGGTTATTGTACGGATGCGCATGTCCATCTGCACGCGGTCGCACAACTTCGGAATACTTTGCATGCGTTCAAACGTTCGTGCGTGTGTCCGTGCTTCTCTGTATGTCATACCCACACCCCGGTGTAGCACAGTTATATGTGTGTTTCTCGTAGAAAGAAGAAGGCCTTGGGGAAGAGCAGGAGCTTTTTCTCGAGCGCAGCACTACCGCCAGAGGGCGCCTTTCTCTCGTTCAAAAGGGAGGAAAAGCTTCACCCGTCCTTGTTACAGTTTTTCTTTGAAGGAGAGACGGCCCCTGCTATCGTCAAGTTGAAGAATACGTGGATTACATCTCCTACACACCCGTCTACACTTTTCTGGAAATGCGGTGTATAGACAGGAAGCTATGCCTCCTTCTCTCTCT
>NW_021155405.1:1047-2224 GCF_002837175.3 Physeter macrocephalus | reverse complement strand
ACCTGGGTCAAGATATTAGCTCAGGATAATATGAGGACTTTGGACATTGGCAGCAGCTGGGACTTAGTTAGAGACAGTGTCAGGGCCTGAGTTAGGACTAGCATTATGGCCTTTGTTAGGTACAGTATCAGGGACTGAGCTAGGAGTAGTGTCAGTGTCTGAGTTAGGTGTAGTGTCAGGGTCTTTGTTAGGGACAGTGTCAGGGCCTGAGTTCGGACGAGTCTCCAGGCCTTAGTTAGTGACAGGTTCACAGCCTCAGGAGTAATTACTGCACCTTATTTAGGGACAGCATTAGGGATTTAGTTAGCATAAGAGGAGCCATTCCTGCAAGCACCCTGAAGGCCAACACTCGCGAATGTAAAAGTGAACCATGCACGCTGCTATGAAGGAATATTCCACAGCAGATGAGTACATTGTGTTTAAGGTTAGCAAGAGTTTAAAAATTACTTTTTTAAGAAACTAATATTCACAAGATGAAAGAATTTCGTCCTAAGGAATCTGTTTAGCTACACTTGACATTAGCTAAAGACAAGGTTAGGTTAAAGTCTAGGGTTAGTGTCAGTTAATGACCTAGAGTTGGTGTCAAGACTTTAGTTACTTAGAGAGTCAAGGCCTAATTTAGGACCTCTGTCAGGGTTTCGGGTAGGGACGGCGTCAGACCTGACTTAGGGAGAACGTCAGGGCCTGAGTGAGGCCTAGCGTCAGCCCCGTAGCTGCAGACACTTTGAGGGCAAGACTTTGGAGCAGCATCAGGGCCTTTGTTGGGTCAACATTCGGGTCATAGTGAAAGACATGAGCAGGGCTTGAGTTAGTCACAGAATCAAGGCCTCCATTAGGAAAAGCTTCAGGGCCTGAGTTAGGCACAGCCTCAGGTCCTCACTTAAGGACAGCGACAGGGCTTTCTTTGGGAAAGTGTCAGGACCTTGGATAGAAATGTGTCAGGATATTAGCTCAGGATAGTGTCCGGATTTTAGTTATTGATTGCAGCAGGACCCATGTTAGGGACAGATTCCAGGCCTTACTGAGAGATAGTGTCAAGACCTTAGTTACTGAGAGCATCAGGGCCTTCTTTAGAAGCAATGTCAGGGCTTCACGTAAAAAGAGCATCACCGACTGGCTTGGGGTGAGCGACAGGGCCTGAGTGAGGCCTAGCGTCAGCCCCCTAGCTGCAGACACT
>NW_021155405.1:0-847 GCF_002837175.3 Physeter macrocephalus | reverse complement strand
TAGGGACAGTGTCAGGCCCTGACTTAGGACGAACATCCAGGCCTACGTTAGGGACAGTGTCACGGCGTTGGGACTCAATTCACGTCCTGACGTCGGCACAGATTAAGGGCTTCAGTTAGCATAAGAGGCAGGACATTAGCTAGGGGCAGGGTTAGGGTAAAGTCTAGGGATTGTGTTAGCAAATAACCTAGGGATAGGTTCACGACCTTAGTTACTGAGAACCTCAGGGCCTTATTTAGGACCAGCATCAGGGCCGGACTAAGGGTGAGCAACAGGGCCTGAGTGAGGCACAGCGTCAGGCCCCTAGCTGGAGACACTGTCAGGGCATGACGTCGGAGCAGTATCAAGGCCTTTGTTGGGTCAGCATTCGGGTCATATTTAAAGATATGAGCAGGGCCTGAGTTAGTCACAGAGTCAAGGCCTCCGTTAGGGAAAGCTTCAGGGCCTGAGTTAGGCACAGCCTCATGTCTTCACTTAAGGACAGCGACAGAGCTTTCTTTGGCACAGTATCAGCACCGTGGATAGAAATGGGTCAGGTATTAGCTCAGGATAGTGTCCGGATTTTAGTTATTGATTGCAGCGGGGCCCATTAGGGAGAGATTCCGGGCCTTAGAGAGAGATAGTGTCAAGGACTTTCTTAGGATTAGTCAGGGCATAGTTAGGGAAAGTATTATGGTTTCATTTAGGATAAGATGCAGGACATTAGTTTGGGACAGAGTCAGGTCCCGGGCCAGACGTAATGTCAGGAAATGACCCAGGGAAAGCGTTAAAACATTAGTTATTGAGAGCATCACGGTCTTAGTTAGGACCAGCGTCAGGGCTTAAATCACGACCACTGCCAGGGCTT
>NW_021155404.1:1735-2224 GCF_002837175.3 Physeter macrocephalus | reverse complement strand
AGGCTCAAATCCAACGCCCGAAAGAGCACATTGAAGACGCTAGCTGCCTTGAAAGTGGAAAGTTGTTGTAACAAAGGAGGATTCTGCACCAGGGAATGCCAGGAGGGACGAAGTCACTGCGGTTGGCAAGCGGATTTGACAAACCCTCACTGTAACCAACACGTGCTCAGTGAGTCTCTGCGTTGACCCGTCGGCATGCGCTTCGCACACTGACACGGCTGAATCATAGAGTAAATGGGGAAAATTTAGTGTGTACCGCCCCCTCATTGGTCTGGCAGTGGGAAACGTCGTTAACTCAACGCCAGTCGTTTCAGGGGGCGATCTACTGTTTCTGGAAGAAAAAGAGTGCTGACACGCATGCCCTTCCGCGTACAGAGGCTGTCCCCGCTGCACACCTTTGGAGGGGGCGCTTTCTACAGGTATCGCTGTCAGTACGCGCACTTCCCACGAAGTTACGTTAAGCACATGGGAAGGAAGGTGGGCAGAGCA
>NW_021155404.1:0-412 GCF_002837175.3 Physeter macrocephalus | reverse complement strand
CTGCTTCAAAGTGAATTAGAGAATGCCCTGAAAGTTGGACACAGAAAGTGAACAGTAGCGACATTTTTCATGATAAGGGCTCATTTAGTGCCGATCGGTTGCTGTAGTTTGCGCTTTTCCTCTGAACCTCTAGCGATGTTCCAGCCAGCAGGTGCAGAGTTTGTAACTGCTTCGTTTTAATCCGAATAAACACTGTTCACTGGTACCCCCAGCTAAACTACATGAAGATACCCACACCACGTGAATGTGTTGCCCCCACCAGTGATGCACGCGAAGGATACTCGCCCACCTACGTACACCCGGATGGTGGGCATTCAAAACTGCTTTTCGGTCCCCTTGAGTAACCGGATTGGTGCTGCGCTCACCACAAGTGTGGAAAGCAGTTTTGGAGCACGCACCCACCCGTATCTTT
>NW_021155402.1:1956-2224 GCF_002837175.3 Physeter macrocephalus | reverse complement strand
GAGGTGTGCCTTTCTGTGAACTAGAAGAACGTCGCTCTTAACGGGGACCTCTACCAAGCGTGTGCCTGCGAAATATCAATGGTGAACGCTGTTTTCGCTGCTCCGCTAGCACGTGCGGATTCGCTTTTTAGCCCGAAAGTGTATCTTCGCGTGCAAAGTTGTTTTCCCTCAATATCGTCGATATTCCCGGGAAATCTATAGGGACGCGACCTCAGACAAATTCACGATTTCGACCGGGTTAGTCTGTGGGACAGGCATCGGCCACCGA
>NW_021155402.1:0-483 GCF_002837175.3 Physeter macrocephalus | reverse complement strand
GTCCTCAGAACGATATCACATTTGATACGTCCCGCAACGCTAACCCGAGCTCCACAGTCTAGAGCAGTGTGTACGGCGTGGCTGAGTACTTAGTTCGTAAAAGCAACCAGCAGCATTGCCGCTGTAAATTTTCTGCGAAACCCACATGTATACCTGCACCAGCACTGCTGCTTTCCTCTCAGTCTAGCTTTGGTGACGTGCCCATCAGTGATGATACACGAGCCTGCGTTGTAATGCAACCTTTTCAAAAAGGAGCGGACGTAAGTCGCATGAGTCATACCGTGGAGATTAGAACGACAGGGCAAGAACATCCAGACACCTGCACGCCCGCGGCCTGCCACACCTTTGCAGACCTGCGCAGGGAATTTAGAACTGCGAAGCTCGAGAAGATGTGTATCCAAGCGCAATGAAGAACCACGTATGAGAATCCGGCTGTCCGCTGACGCTTACACGCGTGCGCTGCAGGCTTACGCGGATAGAGTT
>NW_021155401.1:0-2224 GCF_002837175.3 Physeter macrocephalus | reverse complement strand
CGCAACTAGAGAAAGCCTGCGTGCAGCAATGAAGACCCAACACAGCCAACAATAACTAACTAACTAACTAACTAAATAAATTATTTTTTTTAAAAAAAGATTAAAATACTTAGGATTTAACTTAACCAAGGAAGTGAAAGACTTGTACATTGAAAACTATAAAACATTGCTGAAAGAAATTTAAAATAACACAAATAAATGGAAAGACGTCTTGTGTTCATGGATTGGAAGACATAACATTGTTAAAGTATCCATACTACCAGAAGCAATCTACAGCTTCAATGCAATCCCTATCAAAATGCCAATGCCATTTTATATTATTCTGCCATTATTACAGAAATATAAAAACCAATCTGAAAATTCATATAGAACCACAGAGGACCTTGATTAGCCAAAACAATCTTGACAAAGAAGAACAAAGCTAGAGGCCTCATACTCTCTGACTTCAAAACATATTACAATGTTACAGTAATCAAAACAGTATGGTACTGGCCTAAAGACAGACATATGGACAAATGGAACAGAATACAGAGCCCAGAAATAAATCCATGCGTACATGGTCAAATGATCTTCAACAAGGGTGCCATGACTAAACAATGGGGAAAGGATAGTAGTCTCTTCAACTAACAGTGCTGGGAAAACTGAATATCCACATGCAAAATAAAGAAAAAATACTGGATCCTTATCTTATACCATACACAAAAATCAACTCAAAAGAGATCAAGGACTTAAGTGTAAGACCTGAAACTATAAAACTCCTAGAAAAAAATATAGGGGAAAACTTCAAAACACTGACCTTGACAATGATTTCTTGGATTTAACACTGAAAATACAGGCAACAAGAGCAAAAACAGACAAGTGGGACCACATCAAAACTGGAAGTTTCTGTGCAGCAAAGGAAACAATCTCCAGAGTAAAAAGAAACCCTACAGAATGGAGAAAATATTTGCAAATCATATATCTGATAAGGAGTTAATATGCAAAGTATATAATGTCCTCTTTACATACAACACAATAACATAAAAACAAATAAACCAATTTTTAAATGGGGCAAAGGACTTGAATAGACATTTCTCTAAAGAAGGCATACAAATGGCCAACAGGTATATGAAAGGATGCTCAACATCGCTAATTCTTAGGGAAATGCAAGACATAAACCACAATGAGATATCTCACACCTGTTAGGATTGCCATTATTGAAACAATAAAAAACAACAAATGCTAGCAATGATGTGGAGAAACTGAAACTCTTGTGTGATGCTGGGAATGTAAAATGGTGCAACCACTGTGGAAAACAGTATGGAGGCTCCTCAAAAAATTAAAAAAGAACTACCATGTAATCTAGCAATTCTACTTCTGGGTATTTATCCAAAAGAATTGAAAATAGGATCTCAAAGAGATATTCACATTCCTATATTCATTGCTGCATCATCCACAATAGCCAAGATGTGGGAAACAATCTAATGGTCCATCCACAGACACATGGATAAAGTGTGGTACGTACATACAATCAAATGTTATTCAGCCCTAAAAAGGAAAGAAATTCTGCCATGTGTGACAATATGGATGAACCTTGAGGACATTAAGCTAAAAGAAATAAGCCAGTCACAGAAGAAAAACACTGTATGATTCCACTTTTATGAGATAGCTAAAGTAGTTAAACCCATAGAAGTGGAAAATAAAATGGTGGTTGTCAGGGTCTGTGAGAAGGGGGAAATGGGATTTGGCTGCTTCAATAGGCATAGAGTTTTAGTCATACAAGATGAAAAAGTTCTAGATATCTGTTGTAAAACAATGTGTATATAATTAACAATAATGTACTGTATACTTAAAAGTTTGTTAAGAGGGCAAGTTTTATATTAAGTGTCTTTTAAATCACAATTTTAAAAAACAGAGCCCATAAATGAGACCAAACTTAGATGGGCAGTTACTCCAAGACAAAGGAGGCAAGAATATACAATGGGGAAAAAACAGCCCCTTCAATAAATTGTGTTGAGAAAATTAGGCAGCTACATGCAAAAGAATCAAATTGGACTACTTTTTCACACCATACACAAAAATAAATTCAGAATGGATTAAAGACTTAAATTTAAAACCTGAAACCATAAATTTCTAGAATAAAATATAGGGAGTACACTCTTTGACATTGGTCTTAGTAATGTATTTTTGGATATGTCTCCTCAGGCAAGGGAAATAAAAGCAAAAATAAACAAATGGGACTACA
>NW_021155399.1:1773-2224 GCF_002837175.3 Physeter macrocephalus | reverse complement strand
TTGTTTTCTGTCCAGTTGGAAATGAAATACATGATTGAATTTTCTTCATCATTTATATATTCAATGTGGAAAACATTAGGGCCATGAATTTCAATACAGTAAGGTCAGAAAATTTTCAATTGGTCTTCCCAAACCACTAATAAGTAACCGATATTGTATATAATGTTAAAATCTTTGAGACTGAGCTTGATATTTATAAAGTTCTGAAAACATTAGCCAATTTCTCCTCATATTTCTCATGCCTCAAACCTGAGTATTACTTCTTTAAAAATAAATTTATTTACTTTCATTTATGTATTTTTATATTGTCTGCTTTGGGTCTTCGGTGCTGCGTGCAGGCTTTCTCTAGTTGCGGCGAGCGGGGGCTACTCTTTGTTGCGGGGCATGGGCTTCTCATTACAGTAGCTTCTATTATTGTTCCACAACTCTTTGGGTTTCTTTTTAGGTCCTA
>NW_021155399.1:0-1103 GCF_002837175.3 Physeter macrocephalus | reverse complement strand
CCCCCACTCGCTGCAACTAGAGAAAGCCTGCACACAGCAACAAAGATCCAACACAGCCATAAATAAATAAATAAATATATAAAAGAATATACTCCATCAATAATGTGTGTAATGGAATGGTGTGAATGAGTATTTTATCAGAATTCCTGTAATGCACAAACCTATAGCAGTACTGAAATCAGTAATGCATTTATAATAGTAAATGTTTATGAGGAAGTAATCCATAGAGATTTGCTCAAAGTTAACAATGAAAATTAATGTGACATTATCGATAATAAATTGTGAAGCTGAAATAAACTTTTCTAAACTATTAATAACTAAAAGCAAATTCTAATCAACCATGTTAAAAGAAATCTATGTCTATAAACTACAAAGTTTATTTCTTAAAATTTTATTTCTAAAATACATAAACTGTCATATGAGGAGGCAGTAAAAGAATTATAGCTAAAAGAGTGGGGGAAAAGTTTTATACAGACACATCTGGCAGTAGTTAATTTTTTTTGTCTTTTTTTTTTTGCGGTACGCGGGCCTCTCACTGTTGTGGCCTCTCCCATTGCGGAGCACAGGCTCAGCGGCCACGGCTCACGGGCCCAGCCGCTCTGCGGCATGTGGGGTGTTCCCAGACTGGGGCACGAACCCGTGTCCCCTGCATTGGCAGGCGGACTCTCGATCACTGCGCCACCAGGGCAGCCCAGTAGTTAATTTTTAAATGTCATTTTTCTAGATTTTGTGACACCTATAGTATTGATATTTGAAAGCATTTAAAAAATTGTAATTTGAAGATTTGTTACTTCCAGGTAGAATAAAATATTTTGAAGCAAAACAACGTTTCCACTGAGAAAAACAAAAAAAGCCAAATAAAATAGCCAGCCTTCAATCAAAAAGTTCTAGGCATACCAAGAGATAGAATCATATGACAAAAATTCTAAGAAAAGAACAGATAATACAAAAATATTTATATAAGATATTGTGTATCTTTATCAGGAAAAGTCTTGATTATCAAGAAAAGACTTTAAAATCGTGAGGATTAATATTATACTTTATGTATTTTTATATTTTATTTATATATAGATATTTATATATTTATATAAAGAACTTAAAGA
>NW_021155398.1:0-2224 GCF_002837175.3 Physeter macrocephalus | reverse complement strand
CCTGCATCGGCAGGCAGACTCCCAACCACTGCACCACCAGGGAAGCCCTTCCCTTCATTTTTAACACTTGGAATTATTTTTTTATTTTTTATTTTTTTGGCCACCACGCGGCTTGTAGGGTCTTAGTTTCCTGACCAAGGGTTGAACCCAGGCCCTTGGCAGTGAAAGCGCAGAGTCTTAACCACTGGACCGCCGGCGAATTTCCTGGATTTATTTGTTTTTTTAAAGGGAAAATCTCTCATGCATAGAATATGTTAGAACTTGGAATAAGTGGATAATTGATCAACCTAATTGTTGGTTTTCTTTTAGAAATATAAATGAAAGAATTCCAGTCTTCAACAAAACGGGTTTACATGCAATAAAGTAATAAACTTTGTAGATGGAGGAATGTTTAAAAGGCTTTAAATTAAAAAAAAATTATTGTATAACTTCTGGAACCTGTCAAGTGAGGCAAATCCCATAATGTCAAGTTACAATAGGGAGCATCTAACAAAGAAATTTGGAGGCTAAGTCTGTGATAAAATCATAAAGGATGGCATAACATATCTTCTCATGTGTCTTTGATAAACCCAGAATCCCATTTACTGCAATCGCAGGGTAAGCTAAGGTAAACTGGAGATTAATTTTGCCAAGGATTATTTTATGAAGTCTCAGCTTTTCTCTCTTCTCTCTCTCTAGCATTGTCACCTCTGCTAGCCTATCCATTTTATTCCAGCACTTAGTTGTTTCAGATATTCACCTCTCCTAGGGTTTGAGGGAAAGATGTGCTATCTTTAGAGCTATGGTGTATTGCAAAGGTAGCTTTCCATTATTCGTTTAACTTGTTTCCAGCCTAAAGCAGTCAATAATTTAGAAATTCCCTCATTTCCTCAAAAAATTTACACATCCTTCCCCTGAGTCCTGGCTCCATGATCTGTCTTTCCCCCACTTCTTCACCAAGAATGTGTATTTCCTTATTTTCTTGATTATTTAAAGTAGGTCATCTGAGGTTATTATCTGTTGAGCCTTTAATAGGGGGAATTTACCGCCAAAATAAAGAGTTAATCTGGCAGTCCCCTGTGTTGTGGTATTGTTAGAGCACAGGTCAGCAGCTCACAATCCCCTACTGCAAACCCCGGAGGGACTGCTGCATCCCTGACCCTGTAGCTTGTCTCCTGCTGCTCTGGCTACTTGGGAGACCACCACGCAAGTGCTCATTTGCCTTCAATGGAAATGTGAACCTGATTATCCATGCCTTCAGGAGGAGGATTATGTGGATTAAAAGAAATCCATGGGTAATCCAGAAGCTTTATTTAAACTGCAGTTTAACCACATTCCTCACCATAGTTTTTCTTTGCATTTCTAATAACTAATATATAATATTTACCAATTTCATGTTTACCTCTTTGTACCGTTTAGAAGTAATGGTAGTTATGAAGTAGAGAATATGTGGGAAGGGACAAAAGAGTTAGATAAGATACAGGCATTGCCCCACATAACTTGGTGTTGACTGGATGGTTTAACCAGTAAGGTTTAGTAATGCTTACTAGACCTTGAAGCCCTGAATTCCATGAATTCCTTACCTGCTGAGCCACTGGAAGAAATTTGAGGTGACTGTCAACACGAGGCTAAGCTCCATTTTGAGACATTTGTACTTTACTAGCTTAAATGATTGAGCTTTTGTGATTTAAATGAGTATTGCAGATTGTCAGAATTATAAATTTACTGCAATTTGAAGTTCTCTTTAATGTTTATTTAATTACTTAACCTGTTAAACATTTTCATAGGAGTTAAAATGAAGACCTGCTATTTGAAATAGAGGTGCTCATTTCTTGTAGCCAGGCCACTATTTACTACCTCTGACATGTTACTTACATGTAGTTACACAGTAACTAATTTCTATTAAATAGTTGAAATGTGGTCATTTAAAATTGCTTATTCTTGAACTACTGATTTAGTCTAGATCTTGTATTTAGATATATTATTAAAATCAGTGTTTTCCTCTGACTTTATAAATCATTACAAATTGCTGCCCTTATGTTATCTGAACACAAATTTATTTAAAACTTATTTCTGCAGTTGTATATTTTCAAAAGTTAGGTTCCGTGTTTATCAGCTACATGGACATCATTCTCCATTGAGATTCATTGTAGTTAATTATTAGAGCCATGTCCTGGGGAAAACCAACTGGAGTTCTCTTTTTTTTTTACATCTTTATTGGAGTATAATTGCTTTACAATGGTGT
>NW_021155397.1:1880-2224 GCF_002837175.3 Physeter macrocephalus | reverse complement strand
GTTGTCACTAGCGCCGCATTACGACATGCACGGAGACAGAAATATCATGCCACCATAGTCTACAGTAAGATCACCACCGGAAGAACGCGATACTGCCGCCCCCGTAACGCGCGTCAACGGAAGGAGGATGACTAGCACTCCCCTCGCGCACGGCTCGTCGGGGCACGTATGTGTGAATCCACCGTAAATAAAGATTACTCGTGTCCCTTCATATGTACGCATATGCGTATATGTGTGTGTCCTTACACGCAGACACGCGTACGGACAGCTCGAGTATATACTATTTCACTGCACACGTATCCAGCGTACAGGTCTGTGTCTGCATGTTCTGCAGAGATGCTGGC
>NW_021155397.1:0-547 GCF_002837175.3 Physeter macrocephalus | reverse complement strand
GAGCGTCTACTGGCTCCACACTCGGAAGCCAACCTCAAAACACACAGCCACATAGCTAAAAAATGCGCGTGACGCGCCTTGGATGCCTCCCACGTGCCACCTGCCTGCATTGTCTGAGTTGCTCAGCAGGCACGCAGGGTCCGCCGGCGCCACGCGCTCACCCTTGTCCCCACGTGCATGCACCCGCAACCGCCGACAGTTCGACGCCCCTCCTGCAGTGAACAAAGCGCAGTCTGCCGCCTGCACGTTGTTTAGAATGCCACAAAGAGCAGAAATGTCAATGATGTGTGAAGCATGCAGGTGCACAAGCGCCTGCATCTGCGGCTCTGTGGAACACCTCCAGAGACGTATGCTCACCGCTGTCCTCGCCTGCAGGCAACACACACGTGCACGCGCCAATGTCGCGTACTCCTCCTCGTCCACAGATGGATGGACACGGCGTCCGCCTCCTGCACGCCTGCGCTTCCCGCCGCCCCCAGGCACGCCTGCCCAACCCACAGCAGTTCATGACTGTTGCCGGACGGCGGCGCATGCGGAGTGCGTGTTC
>NW_021155396.1:1961-2224 GCF_002837175.3 Physeter macrocephalus | reverse complement strand
CAAATCGTGCGTCTTACAGTTTTACTACGTCGCTCTGAGACAATGTCAGGATCACAGCGCCGCAGAAACTGCAAAAGCGCTCAAAGCCTTGCGCCCTTGCATTTTCTGTGACACCGTAGGCAGGGGCTTGTTTATCGCTGTCTACGTGCATTTCTCTTCGAAGAGGTGGAAGCTTTTGCAAAGTTCCCCCCGTACGAGGGACTAGTTCCTACCATTCGTCTGGTGCCTGTGTGGCGCTTCTGATGCTGTTGAGGCTTGAAAGG
>NW_021155396.1:0-419 GCF_002837175.3 Physeter macrocephalus | reverse complement strand
GACAGGACTCAAATCTGCCCTCCTCCCTCGACAAGCTATTATGTCAGCGGAAAACTCGTCCACTGTGCTTGGTCCTGTGCTAAATCTTACAAACCTAGCGAAGCTGAGTCTCGCTTCTAGCGAGCCGCTGCGCACGCAGTTCCTGGCGCACCTGCGGCCTTCTCAGACAACGGCTGCCAACGCTGAGGACGAAGACGGCAACAGGGAGCTGCTAAAGGCATTTTCAGACGCACTTGAAGCAGGTCTTCCATTGGAAGATGTATTGAAAAACGTGTTCACCGACTTGTCTACGAAGCTGCAGCGGGCAATTCTTCCTTTCGAAGGGCTCCTCGCCCTTGACGGGACACTTCCTGCTCCTCGTTTTCAACAACTGGATGAGTGGAAGTCAGATTGGGAGAGCATCTCCCCCGTGGACTTTC
>NW_021155395.1:2010-2224 GCF_002837175.3 Physeter macrocephalus | reverse complement strand
TTTCCATCTGCAGTGGGGAGAGAACACCCCCAGCTGCACGGGAAGCAGCAGCAAAAGAATACCTGCAGGTCGGCCCTTTCTCCACTGTTGCTTTCTCCAACTGCATCAAAGCACATATACCTCTCGAGGGGACATCGGCGTCCAGAACGGCTGCTGCAGAGAGGGGAGTTACAGGCGGCAGCAACAGCAGCATAAAGAAGAGGAAGGAGCAGCA
>NW_021155395.1:0-694 GCF_002837175.3 Physeter macrocephalus | reverse complement strand
ATATATATATATATATACGCCAATACAAGGACACTTCATATATGTGGACCAGCGTGTATTCACCGCGTACAATGGTGTGTGGGGCATGCGTACAGCGCTGTACAAGCGCAGCTTTTAGGAAGTTAGTGGGCATTCAACTAAGGATATGCAAACATACTATGTGTCTGTGCGTATGAGCGCATATTCACGCATGCCTCTACAAAAGTGCGGATGTATATACACATACATATATATGCAGAGGAGGGTCTACCACTTAACTGGCATGAAAGTGGAAATCGAGACGCCTGAGCGTACCAGTTTTAGCATCAGCGCTCGGTACAAGACAGAAGAGAACCACTGCGTTAACGTTTGTGCAGGTAGACAACTACGTGTCTACGGGTTGCCAGACTGGTGTCTTGCGTGTCATAGTGCCGCGTTAGGTGATTAGTCTATTGGTCACACTACGTGAGCGGCCTCAGCTTTGTTTTTTCTCATCTGCGTGGAAGAGGGAAAGGGAAACAACCAAGGGGAAAGGGGGAAGAATGGAAGAAAAGAAAGGTCCGGTTACTGCACGTAATGCTTGTCGTGCGGCTCTGCTAGTTACACTGATCAAGTACCCTACACCTCATTAAATTCATTTTTCAGCGTCCACCGCTATACATAACAGAGGAAGGACACACACACACACACAGGGATTTCATCGCCGAAGAAAGCC
>NW_021155394.1:2054-2224 GCF_002837175.3 Physeter macrocephalus | reverse complement strand
AGCCCCCTCGCCTGCAACAGCAGCTTCGTACCCAGCACGGCCAGGCTAACGTGCCTGCAGCACGATCAACGACAAACTCGGGTGCTTGCGCTGGGAGGAGCAGCAGCAGCATAGCCACAAACCTTAGTCGTGCGTGCAGAAGCTTGGTATGTACAGAGTGCATATGTCAC
>NW_021155394.1:0-579 GCF_002837175.3 Physeter macrocephalus | reverse complement strand
GAAGAGGAGGTGTCGACCGTCAACGGAGTTGCACGCAGCAGCATCAGCGAAAGCAGCAGAACTACCCGGGAGGGGAGAGGTAAAAACAGCATCAGACAGAATCCCACCTACCGCTGCAGATACGTCTGCAGGGGGGAATATTGAGGGCGCGCGTTAACAGAAACACCCAAAAGCACATAGTGACGATGGGTGGAGACGGCTACAGAAGTGCGCAGGTCACCTTGTTGAGCAGAAAAGCAGACGTGAAAGAACAGTTCCTGTCGACATATTCACACACTTACATATTTTGTAGTGTGTGTGCGTGTGTGTGTGTGTACATGTGTTTGTGTAGATATGTCTAAGTATACGCATATACATGTGTATGCGTTTGTGTCAACGTAGGTGTGCACGTGTGCACTGTAGAGAGAGAGAAGCAGAAAGAGAGAGAGAAAGCTAGGAGAAGAAGTGATAGAGAGAAATAGAAACATCTCTGTGCAGGACCTTTTGGCAGCATCCGTCTCACCAAGAGCTCTGCATGCTACGAAGACTACGCAGGCGGTGGGAGCGACACGCGCAAACACACCCGCAGAGAAACAATGC
>NW_021155393.1:1234-2225 GCF_002837175.3 Physeter macrocephalus | reverse complement strand
ACCCGCCCGAATGCGACTGACTACTTACCAGCATGACAGCCATGTTATCCGGTTACAGTTACTAGCGCCTGTACCTCCAGCTGAAAGAGGGATAAACACTTCCATGCTTGCGTCCAAATGAGAAGGTGTCGCAAAAATTCAAGTATGAGAACGCGTTGACGGCAAATGTTTGTGGAGCGCGATTTTCCCAATGGCGCGAAATACATGGGGGGCTGCCGCTGTGTGAGCCGATGCTGCGGCTTCAGCGGTAGCTCCCTTGCACGCGGCACGTACATCGCGAGCTTGGCTAGTGTCTCTGCCGAGACTAACCGTTTCTTCGTCGCTTACTACATTCAGATGCAAGACAGCTCCAGGGACCAGTCCGTGGCGCGGAGGTCGTGATTATAGGCGATTTTTCCTTCTGGAAATATCCCATCCGAAGGATTGCATACAAAAACAACTCTGGGGGGTTCGCTTTTGATCCAAGCATCCAGCTACGATGTTTCTTCTTCAAAGATAGTGCATTTCGTTAAACATACATCCATATTTTTGGGCGCGGGGCCTACCAATGGGCGCTCCTACAGGAGTTCCATGTGGGCGGTCGACGTCGTCGGCCCCCTTCTCGCGGCGAGCACACGCTTCCGCGGTCGCACAGCAATACGAAAAGTTTACGGCATATTCTGTTGTGAGACGGCGTTCAAGAGGGGAGTTTTCGTTTCTTTCCGGCGTAATCCAGTTGATCTGTTGTTTCTGTATTTTTTCACACACGATATTGTGCTCTGCGGGTCAGCTGGCAAGGAGCGACGCAGAGAAACCGCCGGCTGAGGATCTTGGGGAGCCGTGCTTGGAAAACGCTACTAACATATGGGATGACATAGAGAGTCTCGGTAAAGCCATCCTTCTCCATACATCATTGATGATTGCGAAAGGCAGGTGTGACGGATCACGACTTCCCAGTACACCTTTAACAAAGAGGCAGCGGATGAGGGACTTCATAAAGGAAAGGAGTCGC
>NW_021155393.1:0-178 GCF_002837175.3 Physeter macrocephalus | reverse complement strand
GGCTGTCAGACAAAATGCCCCCTTCAGCGCTTGATATTTTTGTATAGCTTACCCCGGTTGTAACAGGTAATGAATGGCGCAGTACGTAAAGCCAACATATTTAAACAGCACAAATTTCGTCCAATTCGCCGTTCTCGTCCTCTTAAAAGGTGGTGTCGCTTGGGTCGCTGGGCCGACA
>NW_021155391.1:2031-2225 GCF_002837175.3 Physeter macrocephalus | reverse complement strand
GCTTCACCACCTCTCCTTCCTGCTGCTGCTTTTTTTTCTCTGAGGAGGTGTTGAGGTTCCTGAGACGTGAATATTTTTCACATAGTGATTATCAAAAAGCATAGACGAGCAAACAAATACACAGACAAATAGATCATATTATACGTATATGCGTGTTTGCTGGGGCTCCTCTGAAAGAAATTGACAGCAGCAGC
>NW_021155391.1:0-364 GCF_002837175.3 Physeter macrocephalus | reverse complement strand
GCGCGTAGCAGCAGCAGCATTGGCAGGAAGAGCTGTCCAACCCATAGCAGCAGCAGCAGTTCCACACGTACAAGCAGCAGCAGCAGCGCCTCTTATCGCAGCAGCAAGAGCGATATTGCCTACCGCCAGGCGAGGTCCGGCAGTGAGAAGCGTTGCGGTGTTAATGGCAGTAATAATAAGAGGACAAAGCGCAGCGCCAGCAGCAGCAGCAGCCGAGGGGCCCTGCAGCTGTCGTGTGGCATTCTCTCTGCCTTCATGGACATCTCTTTGTTCCACGAAATCTTCTCTATGCTTCCTGCGAAAGAAAGGCAGCAGCAACAGCTTCTTCAGTCTTGCGCCGCTGCTGCTGCTGAGACAGGAGGAA
>NW_021155390.1:0-2225 GCF_002837175.3 Physeter macrocephalus | reverse complement strand
GAAGTTTTACAACAAGCCTGTGTGTCTTGTGCTCAATTTTCATGGGGAAAATTCAGCCCTGCCTCCGAGTGTATGGTCTCTGCTGGGAGGCATCGTAGACCTGAGGTCACAGGCACCTTTCCCAGCTACGCTTCACTGAAGGACGTGTGATGGAAACCACGGGGAGGGTGTGAGTGCATTTAGCTGATGTTGGCGATTTGGGGGCAGTTTGATCTTTCCCAGTGCCCTCAATTATCTCAGGTGCTGTATCCCTTTCGCAAGATAACTTTTGTTCGCAGTGATCCTTTTCAAATGTAGATTTCCTCCTGAAAATACTTCCTCTAGTGTGCGGAATACGAATTCTTTCAAGTAATTAAAATTTGCAACATGCCTTTCCTGAAAAGAATTCCCATCGATTTTAACTTTGCTGCTGCAAATCCATAAAATGTGATGCTGTGTGTTTTGCTTTTGAAGCTCTGGTGCTCTCATTTATAGAGATGTCTTTGCCTCCAATGCACTCTGCATATTGAAACTCAGATGGAGGGCCCTGAGTTCACTGGCAGACAGGCTGACGTCTTACCTCACTTGCTGTTGAGCTCACACTCAGCGTATTGAGAAACCAAGGAGGTGTTTAACAGCCTGGCACTGTCTTGGCGTGAGACTTGACTGGGTGAAAGGAGGTAGGGGACTTGAATTCTCTCTGCACAAATGTGAAAGCTCATTTCTTAGTTTTCCTGCACCAACCCCTACACCCAAAATATTGCATAGAATGATAAAGACTGTCAGTTCTTCATAAGCACATTTTACCTGAATGTTAGTCGAATGATAGGATTGCATTCAGCAACCATAGGAACTGGTTCAATGAGGGTCGTGTGGCCAAAGCCAGGCCAGGAAGTCCTCCCACTGACTTCTGCTGAGAATATTGGGAAATAACCATTCTCCTTGTGCTGGGGCTCACTCACTTTAGAGAATGTAAGCCCAGAATTGCTGACAGACATGGATGCTATGCTCGGATAAGGTCTGCAGGAGAAGAATCTAACCCTCAAGAACAGTAATGACGGTAGCTGAGTGCCCAGAGCCATTGAACTTCTACCTCAGACATCTCAGTTTCTTGGTTTAACACATTTCCTGTTTTGTTTAAGCCCAGTTGAGTGGTTTAATGTCATTTGCAACTAAAAGAGTCCTGACTAACACACTTTTGTTACACATCCCTCTTTTGAACCAAGATAAAGCAACTGTGATTGGTCTCTAGTTCAGTTTTTCTGAACCTTGGACTTGGTGTAGAAGCTATGTCCTGATTTCTCACTGGGGATTTGGACTTGAACACAAGTTACTGGTTTCCATAGTTAAGTATATCCTGAAGAGTTTATTTTATTCTAGGCAGTTTCTTGAAATTCAAAACTCCACTCTTCTGGCTGCCCTATTCCTATGAAAGAGGAGGAAGCTAACACATCCCAAATGCTCTGGTACTATATTTTCATAATTAATTGATGTCATAGCTATAGAGTCTTAGAGATAAGTGTTCTGCGTTCTCTCTCTCTTCGCTCTCTCTCCCTCCTTCTCTTTCTCTCTCTGCCGATTGTGAAGAGTGCCTTAGCTTTCTAATACGCAAATGCTCTAATTGTACTTCTAATGCTGCAGGTAGCACCTTAGCATGCAGTCTCTTTCCCTTACACATATAAGAGGGCACACTCCCTTCAGTAACCCTGACACAGAAAAAAAAATAAAAGGCATACAGACTGAAAAGAAAAAAAAAATAAAGCTGTTCTTATTTGCAGAAGGTATGATCGTCTATGTAGAAAATCTCAAGGAACGAAAAACTAAAATTACTCCTGGTACTAATAAGTGAGTTTTGCAAGGTTTCAGGATACAAAATCAACACACAAAGATCAGGCACATTACGATACACTAACAGTGAACATGTGATCTTCTCTCTGTCCATCCACTCCTGGTACATTTCTGTGTCCTCATCTCTTTATTAAGACACCAGTCAGATTGGATTAGGGCTCCCCTGGCAACTTCATTTTAACTTTATCACCTATTTAAAGGCTTCGTCTCCAAATATAGTCACATTCTTAAACACGGGGAGTTAGGGCTTCAACATATGAATTGGGAGGAATATGAATCAGCTCACAACATTAGTCACCAGGGCAAAGCAAACTAAAACCACAATGAATATTCTAAGAAAGTAGTTCTCAAATGTTTTCAACAAAACACACACACACACACACACACACACACACACA
>NW_021155389.1:0-2225 GCF_002837175.3 Physeter macrocephalus | reverse complement strand
CATGTGTACCTCCCAGTGAAAGCACTGCGGCTTTGCTTAAATTTCGCTTTTATTCAGAAACGTTGTCCGATCGCCACGCGACTTGCATTATCGTATTTTGGCGCTTGTAGGGTCGCAGCAGAGATGCCACACGAACTGGTGGAAACATAAGTATGTCTACGGGTGACAACACAGGTAGATCGTGCCGCGTGCAGAAGTCGTCTTCTTACATGCGTACACTCTTTCTGGGTCCTCGCCGAACGTAAGAGTTGCCGAACGTAAGAGTCGACCGCCGCGCCCCGTGCGTCACTGCGTACAACACCTCCACGCTCGTGCTTTGCACGGAGAGAACATACAAAGCTGACCAGTCTCCTCCGTGGTCAACGATGTTGTTCGTACATGCAAAAGGCCTGTGCACTGAGCTGTTGCGCGTAGGGCATCTAGAGTTTCGCCAGCAGGGTGTGTGAAAGAAGCCATCGCCACAATCGGAGTCCATTTCAGACGCTGTAGCACTTCTGTTCGGATGAGAGGTTTCCCAACATTCAAAGACAACGGAGAAAACAGAAGTTCTGCTCCTCTCAAACTGTTTAAGCTCGTAGGAAAATAAGCGCGTACGCGCTGCTCCACCGCATAGCACTGTGAGCGTACGTAGCTATCCCTCGATCACTTTGCCGCAGCAAAAGAACGCAAATTTTCATATATATGGAAGTCGTTTCTATGACTGATGCATCCCCCGTTGGGTTTTTTTCCTATCATAGAACAAGAGGTCACGTGGCGTAAGTAATTTTGTCACAAGCAGTAAATTCGAGCTCTTCACCGCCACCCGACGACGGGAGGTTAAACCCACCAAGCGAGGCGGAGCGTCTTCTGAGCATATGTGTTCTTAAAGCACTTTGACGCGTGGAGCTCATTTAGAAGTTCCTCTATGTGGTCTGCGGGTTGAGATAGTGTTGCTCATATTCGAAGCGAACACCGCATTTGTATTGCTTCAACGCTGGTGTCGGCCACATCCAGAAAGTAAGGGTTACTAGTGAAGCCTGCGAGTGCGTTTGCACGTTCGAAACATCTTCAGACAAATTGCCGACACTAATATATATGCTCAACATCGCAGATTTCCACCCAGCTGTCTTTGTACTGTGCGCCTCTCTCTTACCTCCATCAGGCAGTAAACGCCCACGTCCACTAAAAGTATCCGTCACACGCCAGAACCACGTAGTCCTGTCGCGTGACCAGCTACGTGCGACCCACGATCGCTGGTACTATACGACTGCTTGTAACAAAAGAGCCAACTCGTACGTGTAAAAAATCACGACAACGTTCTGCTGCAGACGAGGCTGCGAACATGTTCTAGACGAGTCAAGAATCCCTTTCTGTACGAATGAGTATGTTCCAGCAAGTACGTGTTCGAGGGAGATAAGCACTTGCAGGGACGTTATATATATATATGTAGGTGTAGACAGTAACACCTCCCCGTACTCTTCTGTACGTCCACGCGCCCACTGCGCCATGCGCTATTTATCCTCTGAAAAAGCTCACCTCCGTCAGCATGACTATTTTTACTTTTCCTGGTAGAAGAATACGTCCCGTACTCTTGACGTGACGTCTGTGCACCTGGCACTTCTCTAGGCGGTATGTCCCTATTCCAGCTCACAGCAGGTGCGAAGAAATGATGCCCCGTCCTTCCGGAGACGAGAAGACGAGTGATACTTAAGCCTGAGAAGTGTGTAGAATGTGTGACCAACAGCTTTTTTACTGGAGTTGCCTTACCTGGGAAAAGGACAATCCTTCACGATAATCTCATTTACAGTTACACCGACAAACTCAAGCTAGTTAGCACGCTGCCGTACCGAACAACTATTTGGCCGCCGTTCCTCAGTTAGATGGCCTTTACCGTAACAGTTTAATCTGCTCTTTCGTGATTGTTTGTTCTAGGTGGTTAGCAGCGAAAAGGAAAGGGCCTTGGCAGAGCAAAACAAAAATCAGAGTCAATCAATGCTCGCAACTGCTTCTATGACATCGGCCCTTGCAGAAATAGTCGCGAACCTGTACTGGTACAGGAACTCCAAACGCTCGCACGGTGTGGTCAGCAAGGAACCAACTAAATCTGAGCTTTCAACCAGGGTGGAACTACTGTGTGGCGATCCGCACGACCTCCTGTTGCCGGAGGAAGAGACCGGAAATGCAGGACAGGAGGAGAAGGGAGAACAACTTGGGGAAGAGCGCGCCTTCTCGCGCGCGCCTGGCAA
>NW_021155388.1:0-2225 GCF_002837175.3 Physeter macrocephalus | reverse complement strand
GAACGCCCTTACACCGTAATAGCTGTGTCATTCGTGCACCACAGACACGTTCACAGCCGCCTCGCACGAGGATGAACAGCCTTTTCACTACAATTGTATAACTTGTCATATCCGAAATTTTTGCATAGTTTACACATAGCAAGATACCTATGTAAGGTCCGTAGCATTTTTGAGGAATTCTACGGAGCGTTCGTGGCAGGTGAGATGTTTTATAATGAATGAGCACCCCTGTAGTGGATCGCTCGTTTGCTGGTCTGTTTGTTAGGAGTGCTATTCACAATTGCACCAGTTCTACACTTCTACAACGACGAAAGTGATCTGGCACTAACTACGTTTACGGAATCTGTTAGCCCCAGTAGTTCGTAACTCACACATTCTGTGTACAGCATTGCAAGAAATACTTTTTCTAGCCGCCACACGATCTGTTGCAGCAGGGGCAAAACCACGGCCAAACAACCAACAGATTCTCAAGCAAGAGTAACCAAGGCGACGTACCGACAGTATTGTGTCAAGCTCACAGTTGAAAGGTAACCAAGAGCCACTCAACTTTGCTTATCCCGAGCAGTGTGGTGGGCCACAACAGATCCCCAAGCAAGAGTAACCAAGGCGACGTACCGACAGTATTGTGTCAAGCTCACAGTTGAAAGGTAACCAAGAGCCACTCAACTTTGCTTATCCCGAGCAGTGTGGTGGGCCACTACGACTACTGTTTTTCCAGGAAGTACCCTCTGGTAACACGATGAGCATACACGTCTATGGGCAAGCACCAGCTGGAGCCAGCAGCTATAAGAACAGTGAAGCAGCAGCAGCAGACAAAGCTGGGCAAGCACCAGCTGGAGCCAGCAGCTATAAGAACAGTGAAGCAGCAGCAGCAAAGCTTCCACTGAGGTGCACCCGTCCAAAACTGAAGGACCACCAGCAGACGGGAAATTGACACGATTTGTGATTGCTAGTTGCCTTGTACCAGGCATATATTTTCTGCCACCAAAATTTTCCAGTGCGCACCAGGTAACCGTTCAGTTGTTAGCATCCACCTCACAGCAGCATTCGACAAGGTATGACGCTGCTGCGCTGCAGGAAGTATCGAAAGGCTGAGGCTGTTGCAGTGGTGGCGCGTTTCAAGATAGTACAGTGTGAACTGCATATGGAATCTGAATGGATCATTCGATGTGTCTTTCGCCAGTTCGGTCATGTACGCGCCCTCGCGGTGTCGCATTGGTGTGGACATCGCTGTGGGACAATCAGCGGCAGAAGAAATGGAGCACGTTTTCTGCTGCACCCGTGTAGATGACTCCTGCCGTACACCAAACGCTCTGGAAGCAGATCTCATGTCTGCTGAGTTATACGTTTTCTTCCTTAATGTGGACATCGTCCTGCCGTCGTTGCACCCTGACGCTACGAGGGGGCCGGTCCAATCCATACGCTAACGACAGCAACGGCATTCCTGCTGCTCTTACATTTCTTTGCTGGCTGACGTCCTCGCGCTGGTTCCGCTCCTCGGTTGCTTTCTGTCCTGCTGGTTGTTCTTGTCCTGCGGCGGAACCTGCTGGTCCGCCAGTTTGACGGGCGGTGTCTGCTCAGTTGCCGCTACGCTCCACATTGTTGCCATGCAGATACTGATCTGTCACACCTCGACAAAAGAGAGATCAGCTGCCTAACAGCGTTACCTCCAGCGCCCGTGGAGCCTTTTCCTCGCTCTCGAAGTTAATAATGAGCGGAGTTATTGTGTATCGCTAAGTTTTAGGGGTCTCGCCGCGTTGTGTGTAATTTTCCTGTTTCTCGTGTGTTTCCCGTCACTATCAATACTGCCGCTCCCGTGTGTATGAGCAGGGGGGCGTGTCTGCGTGCGCTTTTGTGTGTGGTGCTTGCCTGCTGCGGCTGAGGCGTCTCGAGGACGGAAAGTGCTAACAGCGACGGGTTCGTATCTTCAGCAGGCGGACAATTCATCTTTATTTTTCTACTTTGATGGCTAATTCAACCTGAATTCATACTGAAACTTTCGCTTCCTCCGTCTTCCGTTGTCCTCGCCCACACACTTGCTGCCCACCGTCTACCACATGTTCAACTAGACTCGCAGTAGCGGCTGCTATTGCAGCACCGTTTCGTGTGAAACTCGAAGAACAACTGAAATTAGGTTGTTCCCACAGAAATACTCGGAACTCAGTTGTCGTGCAGCGCTGCAGAAGGGAACCCTGTTTTTGCACCCACTTTCTATGTCGCGTGTC
>NW_021155387.1:1973-2225 GCF_002837175.3 Physeter macrocephalus | reverse complement strand
TGCATGCGCTAACATCGGCTGGCCAACTCGGAAAACATTGCACTGACGTGGGATGTGCAGTTCTATTTGTTACAAATAGCTGTGCGGTGGACTCCGACGGGTCTCGTAAGCTAGCAAAGGAAGGTATGATTTCAAAGATAGCTTATTTTTGGCGGCCCACTAACAAGGTCTCTTGTGTCCACATACGCGAGCGGTAGGTTGGGCAGCCGCTCATAGGCCTGTTTTGCACGTGAAAACCAGGTGCGTTAGCCG
>NW_021155387.1:0-424 GCF_002837175.3 Physeter macrocephalus | reverse complement strand
AGTAGGACCTTCGCACCAGCTTTCGCATATATTCCGGCTGTGTCCTTTTGCACCGACCGCACCAGCAGTCCTCTGGTGCGCACGTGGATTCTTGTCGGGACACACGGAGAATTATGGCGATATGTCACCAGTGCAGAATAAGGCTACCATGTACATACACAGACATATAGATACACGCGCACAGTGTACGTACTATATGTGTACCCACGGATGCAGGTATAGAGTATATTCTAATACCCGCAATGCTACCTAGATATACTATGCCGAAGACGAGCTGTAGGCGTCCAAACATGGGACATGTTTGTGCCTGGGAGGCACATTATTCCGCGGGAAAAAGTTGGCAGCTTCTGGCACGCAGAGAAGTGTGAAAAGAGGAGGAAGGAATGAAGCGCTGCGTTTTGAGCGCTCTTGTCGATGAGCGAAG
>NW_021155386.1:1826-2225 GCF_002837175.3 Physeter macrocephalus | reverse complement strand
ATCCCACCCTCTTCTTCTGTTCGTCTCCCTTGTATTTTCCATCCTCTATGTTGCCGGCGAACGATAACCCTTCTTTCCAGCATTCATTACGCACGGCGAAAGACAACAGATAGAGCAGGTGAAAGTGGCTGAAGGTAGTAGTGATTGAAACTGATGCAAACAAGAGGGGGTAAAGCGGCCGCGCAGATACATGTTCCTCGTTGCAAGTGTGATAACATGCAGGCCATTACAGCTGTCTTCTTGTTGCCCCTTCTTGCTGCTGCTGCGGCTTTGAAGTCAAGACGAGCGCTGGATGCTGCTGTTTCACGGCGGTGTCTGTTGCCATCGCTTTAGGACCTCTAAAGCTGCAGCTGTTGCTCTCGTGCGTGTTGTGCTCCTGCTGCGGCGTGTTGGCTTTCA
>NW_021155386.1:0-1609 GCF_002837175.3 Physeter macrocephalus | reverse complement strand
CGCCGGCGCTGCTACTGCTGCTGGCATAGGGGAGTGCTTTCAGTGCCAAGGGTAGCGTTCTTGGTAATTGAACTGCGCCGCTACTGCTCTTACCACTTCCCGTGGTGGCGCTGCCGCGTCGTGGCCCTGTGCTTTCCGTGCCAAGGGTTGCGCTCTCCGTATTTGAACTGCGCTGCTACTGCTCTTACCACTTCCCGTGGTGGAGCTGCTGCATCCTGGTCCTGTTGCTGATTCTGGGATGCTCACTTGTTCAGGGCGCCGCCGCGGCGACGGGCGGGGATCCGAAGAACATGGCTTGGCTCGTATGGCAATTCTGCCGCTGGATTATTGTTCTGCTGCCGACTGAAGTGCAGCCCTGCTGCTGAACTGGTGGTCCTGCCTCTGCTGCTAGGCTGTAGCACCGATGCTGGTAGTCCACAGGTGTGTTGACGGTGTGTAGAGGCTCTTCTTGCTGCTGCAGCTGCTGCAATATATTATATCAATCGGGGTTCTGGTGCGCGGATGGTCCTCCTGCTGATACGGAGCGCTGCTGCGGCTGCTGCTCTCGCCTACGCCGATGCCACGAATTCTGCAGCTGCTGAGTCCCTATTTCATTGCCGCTGCTGACCTGTGCTCTCAGTAAGATGCTGCGCTATCTCTTCCTCCTTCACCTGGAAGCACCCGCTACGGTCTCTTCTCCGCAACGCTCTGCTTGCTACCGCCTACTGCCCTGCCTGCTGCTGCTGCTGCTGAATTTCGCTTAAGCTCCTGCTGCTCCTTTTGTTTCTTTGGTTGCTTCGCCTCCCATGTTTCCGGCACGTTGCTGCCGCTGCTGCTGCTCCAAGTTGTCACGGCTTCTGTAGCTGCTTGCTTTGATGTTGGTCCTGACTCTTACTGTTGCAGCTTCTTCTCCAAGCAACCCGGTGGTACGATGTTCTTAGTTGATACCGCCTGGAGTTCTGCGTCTCGTGGTTTCTGGTGTTGCTGTTTCTCTTGACTGGTGCTGCTGCGTGATCTCAATAGTGCTGCTCCATCTCCTGACTGCTACGGTTGTCTGCGTCTCACGTGGTGATGCGCGATACTGCTGGCCTTCCAGGGCAGCACGCCAGCTTGAACTGACTCCTTCGTGTTGACTGTTCATGCAGCAGTCGCGGAAGCTCCAAGTAGCTCTTCAAAAGGAGATGATCCAGTAGCGCCTGTTTCTCCATGAACTTGCTTGTCACTGCCAGATTATGTGTAGGCGGTGACTCCGGAGCAGGTGTGGTTGCAGTGTCACTCGCCCTCGCCCCCCCTACAAACACAGCCGACCAATTCTCTCAGGATGAGTTGCCTGCAGCGACGCAGTAGCTCCAAAAATTTTTCTGCAGCTATCCCGTTTCACGGGGAGGTGGTTTTGCGTAGAAGAGGAGGATTTCATATTTCCTTGTAACTGACTCAGGTATTACGTGGAAAATACACATGTATACACGCGTGCATGATTATAAGTCCATGTGTTGCTTGTGTGGACACGCACCGCCACTCCACTGGGAATTCGTATGTGTTCGGGATAGTTCATGACAACTGATAAGCAAGAAGCAGGGTAGCGACAGGGGAACGAACACCCTTTACTGACGAGATATGTCAGAGGCGC
>NW_021155385.1:1528-2225 GCF_002837175.3 Physeter macrocephalus | reverse complement strand
AAGGATTTTGAGTTTTACGTAAGGAAGAGGTACAATTGCACCTAGAATGCCTAGGTCTTTGTGGACGAGCGTCAGGTTATACGACAAAAAGAACAGATCCTGTTGTCGGCCGAGAGCCCGGAAAGCTCCAAGAAAATTAGAAACGTGCGTTACTTTCGGTGCAAAACCATCTCAACAAGAGGAGCTCGACATTATTCTCGGCAAAACAACTCAACAGAAGGAACAAGAAGTGGCCAGCTACTGTATTAGAGTAGCGGCACAGCACGCAAGGGAATGGACAAGGAGCAACGGACTACCTGCAGTTACGAATGTTTTTGGGCCAACACACAGAAATCTTCCCATTGTACAAGAGGGTACAGGGAACCAGTAAGATGGAAGGAAGTGCTGCAAACACGTCACAGACCCTTCCCACCAGCTGAAAATCCGCTGTGCATTCGTGCCCATGTTGTCAACTCAACTCGCCGCACACCTTCTGATAAAATTGCAGTGTGTATTTAAAGGGAAGAGTTCTTACCCTGAACGCGTCTCGTGAGAAAAAAAATTTCTCCGTTTAAGCCTGTGAACAGGAGGTACACACGTTCATATGTGTGACTGCGTGGTAAGTGGAAGAAATAAGACAGTATGACATATCCGGCTCGTGTAAGATAACGCAGCTGGATTCGAAGTCGTGCCCGGACACCGTGTACTGTCTTCATTT
>NW_021155385.1:0-455 GCF_002837175.3 Physeter macrocephalus | reverse complement strand
GTATGCTGGTAGATAGTTGAACGTTGGCGTTTAAGCCTGTGAACAGGAGGTACACACGTTCATATGTGTGATTGTGTGATAAGTGGAAGACATACCGTTATTCCACATAGATGCGAGAGGAGGTACATGCGTACACGTGTGTGATGTGCTTCTGCACATTGCACGCTGGAGGAATTTCGGACCAATTTCCGAAATTACAAAAAACATCATCCATCGTTTTGCTACACACACGTGGGCATATCTATCTGTGTATGGGGCCTGCGAATTTCCGAATACTGTGCCTGATGGTGTGTAACGCTGAGGAAAAAAACGTATGCATGTCTCTATGTGCTATGTCTGTGCAACATCTCCTGCATGTTGGCAGTCGAGCCCCCACTGCTGAGAAAAATAGACTTTTTAAAGTACATAATATTATGCATTTTGATCCTTTGGGTGTCTGTCGCGTGTGTGCCTCC
>NW_021155384.1:2010-2225 GCF_002837175.3 Physeter macrocephalus | reverse complement strand
TGTATGTGGACGGGGGTGTGCCGAAGTGTTTGGGGAAATTTCTTTGTCGCAACACGTTATGTATAAAGAGGTGGTTGAATAGATCCTACTCGCACGGTGGTTCAGCGAAGGGGCTATGAAGTCCGTTCTGGAAGGGAAAAATCTGTACGAATAGGCAAACAGTTTTTGGCCGGCCTCCGCTTCCACGTATGTGGACAGTGAGGCTTGCGAGATGT
>NW_021155384.1:0-248 GCF_002837175.3 Physeter macrocephalus | reverse complement strand
CAACCAAACGCCGTCGACTTCGCCACAGATCCAAACCACAGGAGAAACGAAATTACAAAGTGCTACGGCAGTTGGAAGTCTGAAGGGGAGGACAGCACTACTGAGTAGATATCAATTTGACACCTGGCGCTTGGAAGAAGAGAATGTAAATTTGCACTTTCCGGAGCTATAAAGATGGAAGGAGTATAGCATATTACACCGTCAGTAACTGTTCTACGGACGGATTTGTTATAGTGAAGGAGATGATC
>NW_021155383.1:1888-2225 GCF_002837175.3 Physeter macrocephalus | reverse complement strand
TTGTATATCTGTATATTAAGAGTACATACATAATATGTCGCATCGAGGCATATATCTGTGTTTCGTGGATGTATATATTATATATGTGTATGTATAAGTACATGCATTGTTCTTCATAGATCTGTGTAGGTAGAAGGTGAGATACAGGCTTTTGTTGCGGGTAGCGGGAGGCCCTTCGAGTGGCGGGCGTGTTTCGATGGCCCTGCGTATTTGATCTGGTGCCGGCCCGTGTGTAGTAGAGCGAAGAAAGTAGCACGCGTATTCACGTAGGTTTATGCATATATAGAATATATATCCGTCCCTTTCTCTAAGGTAGGCTTCTGGCTTTTCCATCTAT
>NW_021155383.1:0-385 GCF_002837175.3 Physeter macrocephalus | reverse complement strand
ATTTACCATTTCTTTATGCTTACTCAACTTCCTGCGCATACTCGTAGCAAAGTGCTTTTACAAAACTCTTACACGTAGGCAGACAGACCCGCAGAGACGTACGTAGCGCCATACAGACAGGCACAGACACATAAACTGACCCAAGGGGGTTACACTATGAGATCCGGCTTCCAGACACACACGCAGACACACAAACCCGTTCACGGGCAGTACACATATAGGGTCCGGCTTCCACTTTTTAACGCAGACTAGCTCGTTGCTCGGCGTAGCGGTGGTTTTCCTGAGTGCTACCGCCGCTCCGTTACAGAAGCTGCAAATGAAATCTGGAGTTTCAGCACACAATTTTTTTGACGATTACCTGAGCTGCGCATTTGACGTCCGTGGA
>NW_021155382.1:1423-2225 GCF_002837175.3 Physeter macrocephalus | reverse complement strand
CATGCATAAATGTGTATGTATGCGTGTGTGGCCGTTTATGTGGATAGACAGAGACACACATACCGATGATATGCAGAAAAAAGTAAGTAGTTCGTAGAGAGGCGGACGAGCTTACACACACACGCAAGTAAATATGGAGATGTCGACTTGCGTACACGTGTATGTATATTAACTCAATCAATCAACAATTTCTCTCACTAGGTCTTGCGCAGCAGTGGTATGCGCAACCCGCAGTAGGCATATTTTTGCTCACACTCGTACTAAGAGCTGCAGGTTCACAGGAGGACCCCTCCAGTGATCGTGTGAGAAAGAGGCACTGGCAGCTGGACCACGTACACGCATATCTTCTTAGAAGCACTGGAGCCGATCTGCGCCATGCTACGCAGGCGCACCGAAGGATGTATATGTGTGTGAAACGGAGAGACATCTACAGCTCCCTACGAATGCACACGCGTGTAGAGTTTTGTATGCAAATAGTCGTGGACATAAACCTACGGACGCATGGATGTCAGTATTTATGAAGCGATTTTCAAATAGTTCTTGGACATCTGCAGTATATACACATGTAGTCATATATGTGGAGATAGGTTTACACACGCACACTTCCATGTATACACATATATAAACAGACAAATTTATGCGACTGCAAACAAACAAGTGACTACATAGACGTAGCCATAAATATATATATATATATGTTATTGCGTATACTTCTGGAGACACAAATGTATACCGGTAAGGATCCGTATGCGAATCAATTGCCCACACTCGAGCGAACCTCGCTGACGTATAACTGTACATG
>NW_021155382.1:0-316 GCF_002837175.3 Physeter macrocephalus | reverse complement strand
ACATATATGTACATTTTCATGTTTACCTGCATTATACATAAGTCGATTAATTCTCTTGTAAAGGCAGTACACCAGGCTCGCTCGTATGTGACTATATATATATACATGTATGTAAACAGGAGGAGTCCTCCAGCAGAGATTCCAAAATGTGAGTTGGTATACCTTTGCACTTGCTTGTCGCCATACAACTTGAACGCATACATACATGGCTGTACCTATCCACGTATACATTCGTACAGGTATGCACGTAATCTTCCTTCGGCATACAAGCGTCCGAGGAGGCACAGACGTTCTGACCGGATAAAACTATTTGCTG
>NW_021155380.1:776-2225 GCF_002837175.3 Physeter macrocephalus | reverse complement strand
CAAAGGAAGAAGAGTATGTCTTCCCCAACTCAACGATGTGCACGTGACACAATTAATCTAATCTATGTATTAACAAGACGAACACTGAAGACTGTGCACAGAAGACGCATGTATGTTCCGAAAGCACACGGTTACAAATAAGCATGTCTACATCAACAGAACGGATCCGAAATGCTGTAAGGCGGCACTAGACATAGTTTCGAGCAGTCAGCTGGTTGAATTCGTGTCTAGAAGCTTTCTCAAGTGACCTCACCAAGTCCTATTTCTACGTACGTGTGACACAAGCCTGGACACCACGAACATTGATGCCAAAGACTCGTGCAAGCAATATCTGCTTTACCTCATCCACACTTACAGGACATAGTAAGTATTGCCTGCTCCATATGGAATGAATCGAGGAAAAGTGTGCGATTTCACGTCTTACGTGTGTCACCTGCATCTCAGTGATATCGTGAGGCTAGTCTGCTTACTACGTATATATCCTGTAATGCGCTTCTGCGTACGTGTGTGCGATGAAACAGTGTGATCTGCTACAGAAGGCTTGCCGGTAGAGAGACGGAAATCCCGCCAACAAAGTATACCTGTGTAAGTATCACAGAGCACGGGTGGTTAATTTAGCCCCATATGCAAACGTTGCAAGGTGGGAAGGCATGAAGAGTTTGTGGAAGTCAACCACTAGAGTACGAAGCACAAGGACCGTTCGCTTTTTAGCAAGCGAGCAGTCTTCGAGAAACTGAAAACAGCACACGTGCTAACAAAGTACGTGCTAGAAAAGGTCACCAACCCTTCACCAGAGGAGGAGGCAGCGTCCAAAACGAATGCAGCTACATTCGGGAGAAAGGGATTCGCATTTATTCTTCGGGCTGCGAATGTGCTACCCAATGATGTATGCTTGTAATATCCAGTTATGCTCAGTGCATGTGCAGGAAAACCGTCATTTACAAATAACCGTGCAGAGTGCAGCTCCGTGAGGGCGGACGTATACAAATTAATGTGTGTATATATATATATATATATATATATATATATATATGCAGCGTGGCACGTCTACGCCGGTCATCTGTAATTTGCACGCACCGGCGCCTAATTCTCCAGTTATTACAACTGACCACACGAGTGATAACAGCCTGAGTTAGGTGCAGTTCACCTTCTCTCGGTTGCGGCTAGAGGCAAAAATAAAATTCACTTCTCTACATCCTCCGTGACCAACGGCCGGCATCTCCCAAAAATGAACTTGTTGTACCCGGGAAATTGGAGTCGTAGAGACGTTTTTCTTCCCCGTGTTTCTCCGTTTGAGCGGCCTCTCTACTACATAAGGACAGTAAACAACTGGCGTACTTGCTCCGTGACCACAACATCTCGTCTTCAGGTCGCAGTCTCTGTCAATTCGGCTTCGACACTTTAAATATACACAAACGTACTCATTTTCGCCACAGGTGCACGTAAAAA
>NW_021155380.1:0-244 GCF_002837175.3 Physeter macrocephalus | reverse complement strand
AAAAATGAATGCCTGTCTGCGTGTCACTTTCCAGTCTGCAGACGTATAGACCACCCTCTGTGGAAAATCTGCATCCACGTGTACACACTGGCATTTGCATACGAAATAAGTTTGGATGCCTGTCTGCGTGTCACATCTTCTGTTAGCAGGCAGGTATGGCGAACAGTGCTTGTCAATTTCGTTTGGCGTGAAAAGGCACGTCAACGATTTCTCACTCAATTACGTTAAACCGGTAAGGTTTCGA
>NW_021155379.1:1799-2225 GCF_002837175.3 Physeter macrocephalus | reverse complement strand
TTTTTTTTTTTTTTAACGCACCACAAAGCTTGCGGGATCTTGGATCCCAGGCCGGAGGTCGGGCCAAGCTCCTGTGGTGGGAGCACCAAGTTCAGACTGCTGGACTAACAGAGAACCTCAGACCCCAGGGAATATCAACAAGAGTGAGGCCTCCCCGAGGTCCTCATCTCAGCACCAAGACCCAGCTCTATCCAACTGCCTGCAAACTCCAGTGCTGGACGCCTCTGGCCAAACAACCAGTAAGACAAGAAGACAGCACCACCCATCAAAAAAAAAAAAAAAATGAAACAACAAAAATATGTTACAGAGGAAGGAGCAAGGTAGAAACCTACAAGACCAAATAAAGGAAGATGAAATAGGCAACCTACCTGAAAAAGAATTCAGAGTAATGATAGTAAAGATGATCCAAAATCTCGGAAACAGAAT
>NW_021155379.1:0-182 GCF_002837175.3 Physeter macrocephalus | reverse complement strand
GCAGCAAAAGCAGTTCTAAGAGAGAAGTTTATAGCAATACAAGCCTACCTCAAGAAACAAGAAAAATCTCAAATAAATAATCTAAACTTACACCTAAAGCAATTAGAGAAAGAACAACAACAACAACAACAAAATCCAAAGTTAGCAGAAGGAAAGAAATCATAAAGATCAGATCAGAAATA
>NW_021155378.1:1547-2225 GCF_002837175.3 Physeter macrocephalus | reverse complement strand
TGCACGTCATAGCGGGCGTGAATGTGCGCATCTTGGCCACAGTCTGTGAAGCAGCACAGGCAGGTGTAATTCAGTACGCTATTCTTTTTCCCGCATCGGGGCGCTCCGCCCTATATTTGCATACTGAAGTGTTCTGACGCTTGTACGTATTTGCAGTTTGCATCTATTCGGCGCATGCCGCTGAATACGCACGGAACCTGGCATGTCTGCGCCCCCGAAGTGTGCACTCTGCCATTGTTGATCAATACCCGTACTGCCACAGCACGCGTGCTTCCGGCATCGTAGAATTCTCGCGAAGACCTCCTTTCCTTTCGTGTTCGACATCTATTCAGGCCTGGCCCAGGTTGCACTGCCTATACTTCCAAAATTTTTGTGGTAGAGCTGTGTGTCGAGAAGATATCAAGGGGGCGGCGGAGAGGATGTACATTCCCAACCCTTGAAGAAGACACACGTCCACTACCAACGGCCAAGGTACTAAGGCTTCTTTTCGCCGTTAGTTGTCCTCCCGAGTGGTAAAGCACCTCGGTGACGTTGGCTTGCACAGCAGTGTTGTACAATTTTCTCCTGGATGGCAACGCGGACCACGCAAATGTGTTTCAGAATTGCCTCCCTCCATAGTACAGTGACTGAGCTATGCTGGAATAACTCCTCACTGCTTAAGGTCAGGGTCATAGGGGA
>NW_021155378.1:0-258 GCF_002837175.3 Physeter macrocephalus | reverse complement strand
AACGCACTCTGGTCCAAAGGATCCTCCTTGTCCAGGAATGCTGCAAATGATCTTATGCCGGACCCCACATTGCGTATAAGCTCAGAGATAGTTGAAAGAAGTCGCTGTTTCTGAAGTTGCAACTGTGTTATGGTTTCCTGGGGTGTCTTTGGTGAGTCACGCAACTTGGTTGTCCCCTTCAAGAAAACATCAACCATCTTACCTATAGTGTCTATTCCTTCAAGAGACACACGGAGGTGGGCTTGCCCAGGAGATTCC
>NW_021155377.1:1715-2226 GCF_002837175.3 Physeter macrocephalus | reverse complement strand
AGAGTGTTTTGCTTTCTTTACAGCACCAGACTTGTCTAGAGAGGAACACTGCATGGGGCTCTGCGCCGCACATCTGCACGTGTATGCCTTTTTGTGGACGCCTACGTGCAGGCTAACCATACAGGGAAGTGTATCCTATGTGTATATACATATCTGTATATCTGTGTGTGTACAAGTACGTACAACCATACACACATATAGAGACTCGCACCTGCGGGACAGGAATTGTCCCAGTCTCCCTCTCCTGCATCGGATTAAACCGTATCTCTTCCAGTGTAATTCACTCCCTCGTGCCAGTAAATGCGGTCGCGGGGCTCGGCTGTCAGGAACCTCCCTGTGTGCCAGAAGTCGTTTTCCCACATCACCCGCCACTCATACCCTTGTTCACCTTTCCGACAAGGTAACTAGTTTGTCTTTTGCTTTCCACGTAAGCAAAGCCCTTGGTATAGATGGTAATTCGTAGATGATGTCTGCGCTGGCTTTAGCGACGTGAAATTGTGTGTTTAACGTA
>NW_021155377.1:0-222 GCF_002837175.3 Physeter macrocephalus | reverse complement strand
GGATTTCCGCTCAACATTAGTCAAAATGCGCGTGGCCCCACTTTTCGTACCTGGGAAGCATAAAACCAGTACACAACAGCACTAATGACGTCTCTGAACACCACAGCTTCTTCTATCAAGGGCAACGAAGGTGTTCCTACGTGTTTCGCCAAATGGAAGAGAGAGTCTAGTAAAAGCACAGTTCATACTAATGAGGAAACCCATGCGCCGCTGAACATTCCT
>NW_021155376.1:0-2226 GCF_002837175.3 Physeter macrocephalus | reverse complement strand
CGCATTTCATGTCGTTCTTGAGTCCCGTTATGTGGTTCAAGGATAGGCAATCCATGGCCTGTATATAAAGGCTTCAAACAATTTGAGCCATGTGGCCAACTGTCCACTTCCCTGGTGTGGATTGAAAAAAGCAAGTAAAACCAACATGCGGATTCAAACACCGGGCGCCGGTACCTACGTGGGGACCTTCGCTACGCTAGCGGCGGTGGGCTTTCATTGGCCAACATGATTGTGACAGGTCAACGTCCACAAGCTTTGCTCTCTCGCAGTCAGTTCAGAATGAAAGTAGTCGGTCACATATTCGAGTCGAGTCATGGACACAGCAGCACTATCCTTCATGAGGAGGTCACAGAGGTTCGAGCCTGCCTCACTCACTACCCATTTGTCGACGCCCCTGTGCTCACTTGAGAATATGATAGTCGGCAACGTGAAATGTGCCCTACGACGCTGTTCCACATTGTGCATGTGCACGTTCTTCAGTTCATCATCCAGGCATGTGCTCACACCTACGCAGAAACCAACTGGCAAATCGTCTGGATCTGCCCATCCTGTTCAATGGAACACAATCCAAGTATTGCATGACTCGTCTAAGGATATTTCCCTTACATGCAGTGCAGGAGTCGCAGGAGGTCTTCACGCCTAGCGTAACACATAACGCAGGACCACTGAGTATGACACATGCATGCGACCGTGGTGACACGTCCCGACATTGCTTTATGAGGACCGTCACACGGGTTCGAGAAGTCTTTCGCCTGCCTCGCTTACCAAGGAGGTACTCGGTACACGTACCTGTGTTCTCGTAGGAATACGATAATAAGCAACGTGAACCGTGGCCTATGACGCTTTTCGGCATTGTGCACATGCTCATTCTTTTGTTCATTCTCCAGGCAGCTACGGGTTCCCACAATCCAACAGTAGGTGCTGGTTGGCCCTCTTTGATTGATTTACCTCGGATATACGTCACCAAGACATCGTTAAGACGTTTGAATTCACCTGTTTGCGCGGGCCGACACTTACGTGTCTCCGTGCTATTTTTTTAGCCTATAGGTACAGAATCGTCGTGTAAGCAGTGAGAGATTCTGTGAAAGAGAACTGGGGAGCTGGGGCAGTACACTTCTCGTAGCGACGACTGCGCGGGTCCCGCAGTGGTCCATGTCTTGGAGGGGGCGAAAAAAAGAAAACGCGTGGTTCGAACTAACTCTACTCAATATGATAGAAAGCAGCTCCTCACGTAATTTTGCACCGGTGAAATAGGTATCAGAATGTCGTGCACCCCGATTTCAGTGGCTCCGCGAAGGGCAAGGCGGGACATATTTAGGCAGCGAACCTGACACTTTGCAATCTCTCTTCCCGCCAGTCGAATTTGGGATTGCAGTGAGGCTGACAATTCACAATCATTCGTTCCCACTTATCGAGTTACAGAGTGTACTGCTTATCCTTTGGACATTGGTGTTGATGACCAGCCATATTTCTGAGACGGGTGAACTAGCTTTTCCACCCATGCAGACCACGACATGGATCAGCTCGCTGAATGTTGCGGAAGGTGCTTGTTCAATACGCAGACACCGGTACGAAGTTGTAGAACGCTGGGGGTATAATAACGATGAGGGGGCACAAATTCGCAGTTCGCGAGGCTGCGCGGATTATGCTTGTTGTAGCAGGCTTGGAGGTGAAACTGCCCACACACACCGTTTGTACTGGCAATTTTGAACCCAGGCACTGCTCAAGTCGCACCGCGTTCTTTGTTCTCTGAGACACAGTTCCACAGGGCAGCGCGTGTAGCAGTTGGCGTCCTTCCTGAGGAATATTATTCTCGCTTCAGAGCACAGCCATTTCTTGCTTTGCCGTGCAATTACCAACACCGTCAGAAAACGCTTCAGTTGCTGATACAGTTGTGCATTGCCTACTGCATGACGAGTGTCCACACATATATACATATATCTGTAAATAAGCATACCCTGTGCACAGTCAACAGCGCTGAAGTCTTCCGTAATTGAAGCCACACAACCCTTCCGTCATTATAGGAATCAGCTCACCCTTTCTTATGATGCTGATCTAATCCTTCGCCATCTCGGGTCCACCTGGGTCTGCAGCGTTTGTGCTGACTGACTGAAGTGAAGGTTTGAAGCAAGAATGGAGCAGCTGCATGATGGGAAGCACATGTGCAAATAACATTCCTGGTTTCTTGATTGACATTCTTGTTGGATACCATGTATGATTCACCAG
>NW_021155375.1:1665-2226 GCF_002837175.3 Physeter macrocephalus | reverse complement strand
AGCAGCAAAAGAAGGAAGAGGAGGAGGAGGAAGCACCGCAGGAGCTACAGATGGACTTGCCGGTATAAAATCAGGGCATCCCTTGCTGCTGCAGTCATTCTTCGATGGAAAGCCGGCAGCTTTTCCTCCTTCCGCTTCTGCTAAGGCAAGAAATCTACGAGCTGCTGCAGGTGCTGTCTCCAGTGTCTTAACAGGCGCCCTGCAGAAATATGTGACAAAACAGCAGGCCCAGGCAGAACAGCTGCCGCAGCTCTACAATCTCCTCGGCCAAACTGTGGCTGTCCTCACTGGTAAGCGGCTTTAGCCTCGGCGCTTCTTCTTCTCTCTTTCAATTTGCATGCAGCAGCAGGATTCTGCATGCGGCCTATGCACACCAGGTGTCGGCATATATTGGACTGCCATATACTGGATGGTCTCTTACGATTAAGTAAAATCTATCTGACGCAGTTGGCTATGCTATGCACACTGTCCTCTCTATACCTCAATAATATATATCTGTAATGCGATGGAGATGGATGTGCTATGCAGACTGCTGATATACCACCATATCTATATATCTAT
>NW_021155375.1:0-346 GCF_002837175.3 Physeter macrocephalus | reverse complement strand
ATGTGCGAGTGAAAAAAAAAACACGTGGGAAGACCCGCACACACACACACACACACAGAGACACGGGGGGAGAGGTCTGTGTTTCCTCTCTTTGTCTGTCTGTGTCTGTGTCTGTGTCTGTCTGTGTGTCTGTGTCTGTGTGTCTATGTCTATGTGTCTATGTCTATGTGTCTATATCTATGTGTCTATGTCTATGTGTCTATGTCTATGTGTCTATGTCTGTGTGTCTATGTCTATGTGTCTATGTCTATGTATCTATTTCTGTGTGTCTGTGAATATATAGACCTCGTCATACTGGAAGGCTCGGACCAGCTGCAGGGGGAATGGCGGCTTGTGCATGACAGAC
>NW_021155374.1:1931-2226 GCF_002837175.3 Physeter macrocephalus | reverse complement strand
CAGAGACATGGAGACAGAGACATGGAGATAGAGAGAAAAGAAAGAAAATCGGAAACACTGGGACAGCCTCTGCATGCACGGGCGCCGCCCCTCCAAGTGCGGGGTGGAGCTACGCCTCCACACTCGCACAGGCATACAAGTCCCCCGCGATAATACATCCATTTCTGTACTCTCTATATCTATCTCGGCTGACTACGTCTAAAATGCAGAAGTGTCTATGTGTCTCTGTCTCTGTCTCTGTCTGTGTCTGTCTCTGTCTCTGTCTCTGTCTCTGTGTGTATATTGTGTACATATA
>NW_021155374.1:0-342 GCF_002837175.3 Physeter macrocephalus | reverse complement strand
TTTCTCTCCTCTCCACTCTCTGTGTGCCCCTGGACAGACAGGGAGATATTTATATGTGCATACATAATGTATATGCTCAGAGAGAGAGAAAGACAGGGAGGGCGAGCAACAGGAAGCGACGACAATGAAGAGGAAAATAATTAGGTGGATAACCAGAGAGAGGTGCGGGACGTGGGGAAAGAAGAGATGCAGTTGTTGCTGCGCAGAAATTAGCACAGGGGGAGAAATACTTATCTACAGCCACGTATACGCGACTCATGTTGTTGCAGCTGCTGTTCCTTCTCCGGCTGCTGCTCTTGCTCTTGCTGCTTCCCTTCGTGCTGCTGCTGCTGTTACTGCTGC
>NW_021155373.1:2027-2226 GCF_002837175.3 Physeter macrocephalus | reverse complement strand
TTTTCCTTCGTCGTGTAGGCCCTAAGAGGTTACAAGACTATGTTGTAGATCAAGGGGCTCGGACGGTTCCGTGAACAGCGGTGCGAGCACGTCGCTCTACCGGTGAAGACGAGGAGACTGTCACTATGTGCGCATGCTACCGGTCTAGTCGCGCACGGAACACTTCGCTCACAAACTCAGAACGCATGGGAAGTAACAT
>NW_021155373.1:0-846 GCF_002837175.3 Physeter macrocephalus | reverse complement strand
GTAGCTAAGTCCGTCATACAACCGCTGTCGGCTTACGCTTGGAGTATTTTCTTCGAGGTGAACTCCAACTGAAAACTTTTGGACGCTTTGTCGCTGCGACCTCTGTCGCAAAAGGCCGATTTCTTAAACTTTGCCACTTCGTTGTGCTTCGCAAGCTAGCGAACACAGAAAGTCCTATTCAGCGCGTAATTTATTTCCTTTCGGAAAAGACAGGGCACATATAACAAATATCGCACAAAGACTTGTCGCACTGCCGTGAAGCAGGACACGCCAGGGACACGTGTTACAGAAATGCGAAGCGCAAAGACAGCACATTACACGCACAAATTTTGCGCATCTCATAAATTATAAATCGAAGTCGTGGGTTGCACGCAAAACCAGACGTCAGGAACTTCTCGAGGCAAAGGGAAGTGAATTTCTTGTACGTGACGAAACTGCTGCGCCGTCAAATACCACCATTCACCGGAATGCGTCCGCTACTGAAATTCTTCTCGAACAGCGCTTCTACAGTACCAAGTTTTTTCAGAATTCGGATTCATCATTTTATGCGAACAATTCTTCCTCTTTCCGCCCATGCTCTGTACAGGTAAACAGAGTGTATGATACACACTAGTGTACGCGGGCTAGAGAGCGTGCTAAATAAACCTCTTGCCTCTTTAAGCTGCACTTTTCCCTTGGCTACTCCACACGCCGTCGCAGGCAGCTCCCGAGCTTCCTACAGAGCGGATCTTATGTAAAATTATAAGACAGCTGGCTGTCCGTGATTTCCGGCAGCAACAGGATGAAACGTTTCTTTCACGTAACTCATCCGGCTTGTTCATCCCGGTGAGCTCCAGGAGAGTCCGC
>NW_021155372.1:1622-2226 GCF_002837175.3 Physeter macrocephalus | reverse complement strand
TTCGTGGAGAGGTATATATTTCTGCTAAAAAAAATCTGTATATGCATGTGAGAAAACAATTCTGGTGGACAAACTGTTGCAGCTGCTGTACACCTACCACACCCCTGTCTTTGCGTGTGCTCATCACATGTGCATGTGAGAAGAAGAGAGAAGCCGGCCTCCCTCGCGTGTCGTAGATGTTGTCAAGAGAGAGAGAAAGTCTCTCAAAGAATAAAAATCAACGGGTCTACGGAGGAAATCACTTGCATATCTAATAAATGATGAAGAAGAAATGCCTAGAGAATAACCCTGTATGAATCCACGTGGTGGCAAAGTGATGATGTCTTTCTTCTCTGCAGCATGCGTGACAGCTGGACAGCAGAGGCAGAGCTGGCAGCCTGCGTCCAGCTGGCTCTGCAAAAGATTTTGTAAAAAAGAGGCCCACACGCCTCCTCTGGTCACCTTCGCCAACAGAGGGAGAGAGGCTGCTGCAGCCACCCAGCCACCACTGCCTCGCTGCAGCAGCAGCAAGAGCACCAGCAGCAGCAGCAGGAGCAGCAGCAGGAGCAGCAGCAGGAGCAGCAGCAGAAGCAGCAGCAGGAGCAGCAGCAGAAGCAGCAGCAGG
>NW_021155372.1:0-359 GCF_002837175.3 Physeter macrocephalus | reverse complement strand
GTGGGGTAAAATTGGTGGTGGGTTAGGCTGCTGCTGCCTCGTGCTGCTGCTGCTGTGCGCGTCACGTCCTCCTCCTCGTCTCTCTCTTCTCTGTGTTGCTGCTGCTGCTACTGCTGCAGTCTCCCGCATCTCCCTTGTGCGCTGCCTCGAGAAGGTGATTCCTGTTGTGTGGTTCATGCATGCGCCTCAATATTATGACGACTCCTGCAAAAAAGAATAAGAATAAGAAGAATAAGAAGAAAAAGAGGTATATACTAGTACAACCCCCTCCTCGGATCATCATCATATCGCCTCATAGGATGTGACCCTCTCCTCTCCTCACTGCGGGAGACATAGTAGAGAGAGAAGAGAGAAGAGAG
>NW_021155371.1:0-2226 GCF_002837175.3 Physeter macrocephalus | reverse complement strand
CTTGTGTGTGACATAGCCGTGAGGAGCTCCAGACGCTTTTTTTGGTTCACTCGTTGAGAGACGACGTCTCTGTACCATAACATCAGTTTCCGAAGCCTGCACCTACCGCTCAGGTCTACTAAGACGCTTGTGACACGTCTGAATCCGGAAGTTATTTCAGTGCGCGTATTATCTATCCCTTGGCAGTGTTTGAGGCATGTTAACTAGTTCTTCACACGCTGACGATGCCGCCATTCGCATGTTGCCGCGCTGTTGTTGCTACGTATGCATCTGCTGCAGACTTGTAAAGCTGGGTGATCAGGGAAAAGTTGTGGATAAGGGAGATATCACCTACCAGAGGGATGCATAACGTTTTTGCCATCCTATGCGGTGCACCAGCACTGTAGCGGCGGCAGCAGCAGCGCTGCTACCGTGTCCGGCCGCTTGAAGCGGCAACTGCAGCAGTAGCAGCGGTCGGAAGAGCCTACTTCCCTTGAAACACTGCTATACCGACAGCTGCACCACCACCTGTACGCCTTAGAGCAGGGGCATTACAGCAAAGGAAACAGCACTGCCTGGCCTTACACTTACAGGAGCAATAGAAGGCACGGAAGTGTGCCTTTTATTTACACAAGTACCAGGAGGCGGCTTCGGGAGCATTAAAGCGGCAGCAACTGCGCCAACAGCAGCAGCAGCAGCATATGCAGTATCTTCCTTCAGCTTCCTCTTCACGGCGCATCCATATCATCTAACTACTCTGCGGAGTTCCTCGGCTGCTCAATTCAGCGTGAAGGTGGGGCGGTGCTGTTGCTGTGGCTTCTACGACTGTCGCTTTAGCTGCTCCTTCTTGTGCTGGTGGGAAGGAAAAGTTGCACAGCGCTTGCCGTTCCCCACACAGGGAGCCCAGCGGTTCCAATGTGACGCCGCTGCAGTTACTGCTACACTGTGGCTGCACAGCAATGCTGCCGCTACAGTATCTATTCCGTTTTGCTTAGTTTATATGGTATTGTGGATGCAAATGTTTCGTCGAGCGTCAAAAGAAGCCACAACAGGTTACTCCTCTTGCCTTCCACCCACCCGCAATATCGACGGAAAGTGCGTGGACGTGGCGCTGCTATTGCAACTACCAGTGCTGCGTTGAGAAGTAACCTGTGATCCACTGAAAAATGTGGCGTCAGAATCTCGCCACCTTTCTCGCGAGCTGGGTATATGTACCCTAGCGATGTGTTACTACTGCTGCAGCTGCATGTGGGGTGAGGAGGGACGCGAGGAAGTCTCATGTGGGTTGTACGCGGCACACTAGCTCTTCTTTCACGAGGAAACAGAGGGAGAGCCACGAGCAAAAAGGCAGGTACAACAGCTCATCAGCTGCAGCACCAGCAGACAGGCAGACACAATCGCAAGCACGCGGTAGAGCCGAATCGCCCGCCGGAGAAGCAGCTGCAGCCGAAAGGGTACTACGCTGCAGCGATGGCAGCGCTGTTCTAGCTTTGACCTGCTGCTGGTCGAGCCACAGGTAATGCGCCAGCATCAGGGCGACAGCAGCTGCTGCCAGTGGTCGGTATTGTACAAGACGGGAACCACAGCTAGCAACCAGCAGCAGCACCAACGGTACAGTGCGCGAACGGAGCGGGCGGCAGGCTCACCTGAGGGGGACCTCTGGCAAGTAGCAGCAGTGACCGGGAGCACGCCAGTAGGGCCCGACCGTGTCGAGCGTTTGCAGTGTGACAACCGAGGTCGATTCTTCGCCTCTGTTTACTCTGCAGACTGCTACTAAAGTGATTTCCTAGTGTCCTCGTGGAGGACTGGAAACGGATCTCTTAAACGGCACCGCACATATCAACTTCGGCGTCGATTGGGGGGCCACTGGTGTCAGTGTGCGCTGGAGTTACGGCTCTTCTACTGCCGTTGCACTTTTCCCGGCTGGTCATCTGTTGTTGTATATGGCATTTCTGCTGCTACACGGCGGGGCCTGCCACAGTTCATGCTGCTGCCGGTCTGTCGCAGCCATTGCCTCTTCTTTACCGCGGAGAAGCGCATCATCGTTGCGTGCAGGATTAAAGCGGTCTACGTCTTGACGTGATGCAGATCCCGTCCGACCTTGCAGTCCATCTTCATGCATCTCGGCGCCGTGTACCGCCCGGTGGATGACATCACCCGGCGGCGTTGTGTGTACGTATAAATAAGAACGCCAGCTTCAGGTGGTCCGTCGTGTTTTATTCCCGCTTCCGTGCTTTTCCCTGCTTA
>NW_021155370.1:1924-2226 GCF_002837175.3 Physeter macrocephalus | reverse complement strand
GGTTAGCCTCCAAACTGCTGTTGAAGAATGACAGGACAACCGCGTAGTGCTCGACTTCAGGGAAAGAACTCTTGTGGAGCTAATATCTAGATTGCTTAAATGGAATCCAGCAGAACGCATCTCAACACGAGAAATTTTGCAGAACGGTTTTTTCGAGTAGCTACAAAAGAGGAATTCTCAGCTGAGTTCAACTAGTACGCCGCGAAGAGGACGCTACGTCTTCATCCTCTTAACATGTTTGGACCGCCCGCGACTGGGTTCGGAATGACAGATTTCGGCGGCTGAGTGGAAGCTCGACCTTG
>NW_021155370.1:0-1032 GCF_002837175.3 Physeter macrocephalus | reverse complement strand
CCACGTCCAGTTCCTACTTAAACAGCACGGCGGTAAAAGAATCACCGTGCGAGTGGGCAGCACCTCAATTGAAAAGCATTAGTGTTCGTCTCTACATGCCAAGCGGCTAACACCACCTGCGGATATATCGTATTAAGCATTTACAAATGCACTGCATTGCCACCAGCAGCACCCTTTGCAATACGAAAGTCAGGATGTCCTCTGTACTAGACACCAGGGAACACATGCAAACGAACATTGATAAAGACGTATCAAAAATGTGTTTCTAAAAAATCCTGGTATTGCCGCTGGGCAGGTGGACGTAACACACCGCATAAGGATATGCTTCATCCTCTGCTGGCAAGAAATCAACAGGAATTCCCCAATTCACAGGGGGCCCGGACAGCTCCTCCGCGCAAAACTTTGATTTAGGTCTTCCCACGCTAATCCGTCAAATGCAGTTTTGACGCTGAGTCGCTCCCACTTCACTCGAAATCGCTGTGTCGCGTATGGTATGCAACAAACAGTACTTTTCAACAGAGCCCAGCTGCTGTGTGACGGTGCACTCTTGCGAGCGCCTGCGAGGACACCTGCTCCTGATCCATTTGCATGGGGAATTCTACCGCCTCCACGCACACTGGGACCCTCCTGCGGTTGCTGCCTCTATGCGTCACCCGAGGTACAGCAGTATCATCAGTTCTGCTCTACCCATTCCTTTTTTGGGCAGGTCATGTCTGTGGCGGATCGACATGCTTCCTGTCTGCTTTGCCGTCGCAACTGCTCATAGCCGCCAACATTCCACTGGCAACCAGCAGCTATGAAAAATGTCACGCGTCTTCCTAGTTCATATCAACTTCTTGCTCTCCTACGTCGTTCTCAAATATTTTCGTCTGCGTCTCTCGCATCACCCTGCGTATGCTGTGGACCTTCCAGCTCTTGCTCCGCGATCATCGTTTTTCCTCCAGCCCAGTCACCGTCTTGCACGCAGTCTTTTACCTTTCCTGCTTTGTGCGTCGGCGCACTGTTACTGTTTCTTCTAGCGTAGGTATCAGG
>NW_021155368.1:1807-2226 GCF_002837175.3 Physeter macrocephalus | reverse complement strand
TGTTGCTGCTGCTGCTGGTGCGGCCGCGGTCGTTGCTACTGCGGTTGCTGCTGCTGCTGATGCTGGTGCTGTATCTGCTACTGCTGCTGCTGCAGCGGAACAACCGTCCCCCGGTGGAGGGCTGCAGGAGCAGCAGCAGCTGGACCGTCTGCGTGACAGCGGAAGGGGCCTGTTTCCTCTGAACTTCTTCGATGAAGCGCAGCAAACAAACGTAAGAGGCTGGCAGAGAGAAGAGAAAAGAAGAGGGGATTTTAATGTGTGGGGAGGCGCGGGGGCCCGCAGCAGCGGTAACAGCAGCGCATGCAGCGAGCGAGGGGCGTGCGAAGAGGCCAGAAGCAGCAGTGGGGGGAGCGCCAGCAGCAGCCCCACAGACAAGGCAGTGGCAGAAGAGCGAGGCAGCATCTGCATCAGCAGCAGAA
>NW_021155368.1:0-455 GCF_002837175.3 Physeter macrocephalus | reverse complement strand
GTGTGCGTGTATATATGATGTGCACACGATGTCGGCATTTTGTAGTAGGTATATATATGTATATATATATATATATATATATATATATATGTACACGCCTGCATACATTGAGAAACACGTACACGTACACAAAATGAGGGAAGGGAAGAACATGAAAAACAGACATACTGAGTGTGTAAGCGTCTCGTCGTTTTATATACGCGTGCTGCATGTGCGTTTGTTTGGAGGGCGCGCTGCTGCTGTTGCGGCCGTTGTGGATGTCCCTCTGTATACCTCGTCCTCTTGTGGGGAACCTCTCGTCATACACAGGTGGAATATATAGAGCTGTTGTAGCTGTAGAGAGGCATAACACGCATGTGGAAGAATACACAGAGGTGTTATTAGCTGCAGAGAGACGCGTTTTTTGTTCGACCGTAGATATATTTGAGTGTCTGCATGGACGCGTATATATGTGC
>NW_021155367.1:2027-2226 GCF_002837175.3 Physeter macrocephalus | reverse complement strand
ACGGGAAGGGGAGTGTTTAGAAAAGGGAATGGGGTGGTGCGATGGTGGATCGTTATGTTTTCTGCTCTGCTGTGGTGCTAATAGATATACCCTGTTTGACACCTATAAAATAGACTTTCTGGTATATATATTACGCAGTGCGTGGAATACACTAGAGACGAAAAGAGAAGGTATGTGCTTCGCACAATGTGTTGCTCAC
>NW_021155367.1:0-1631 GCF_002837175.3 Physeter macrocephalus | reverse complement strand
CCACACATGTGTAGGATCTGCGCACACGGCGTGTTAATCCACCTTCACACGCAGGCCTGAACTAGCTGTGAAATCACCGCAGCAGGGATGCGCTCTACTGTAGTGACCAAGGGAGCAGTGGGGAACACCTGATTGTTGCCTAGCAGCAGTCAGGCCGGACACATTGTGCGAAATATGTTGTCAGAACATAAATTTTTCGTAAGTGGGCACAGGGTCTGTCTGGTGAAGAACATGTACGTGTGCACATCATCGCAGGTGAGACGGGTATATGTGAACACATTACGTGGGTGTGGGAAGCACGTGTTTGGCATTATCTTGGCGCGTGCGCGTGGTGAGGTAGAAACAGGTTTAGAAAATGGTTCGACCCCTATTTGGCAGAGATAACGATATTATCACACGTCGAAGAACAAGCGTGTGTCTGCATGTATATGAGTGACTAGTTGTGAATCATCATCTTCACCGCTGGTGCTTCAATATACGGGTGTACGCCCCAGTAGCACGCGTTTCCAGAAAGCGCGACAGATGTTGGGGGGTTGTGCAAGCTTCCACTTGCGTGGGAGAGTAGACATGTTATAGATGGCTCGGTATGTCTTTGCTTAAGAGGATGTAACTGCTGAGTGAAAAGCTCCTCTTCACGTGTGTTCGGCAGTCACTTGCAGGGAACAAGTGCAAGTAGTACTGTTCACCAGTTAGGTGAAGCTGCACGTATACATACGTCCACACATGCATGCACTTCGCGCTGCGAATTCAGCGTAAACATACGACGGCCAAGAACACGCAACCGGGAAAACATAGAATGGGATTATTCTTTTGCGTAGTGTGAAGTTACCTTTTTATTGCGTGTATCCTTATCTGATTCACTTCCCCCTTCACCGCATGCAATCGTGGCGCGGGTGCGTCGTGAGGAGGCGCATCGTGTGTGTGCATGTTTGCATACAATTCATACTACTACCAGCGGGTCTGTCGTTCTAAAACTTCAGTCTGTCTTTCGTTCTCGTGGAAAACGCATGTCATACTGCTGTCTAACGCTGCACCTGCCCCGCCGAGGGCGCACAGAGAATGAATGCTACCTCTCGTCGTGTACTACGCTTGTCTCAACCCAAGCTTGGAAGCTGCAGTCAAGAGAACGTCGATAGTCACGGTATGCTCCTGAGAGAAAAGGTTGTACACAATGTTCCATCGCATACGATTTAACTAGCATGACTGTGGGACGCACAGGCTTGGGAGCTCTACAGTAGGCATGCCAATCTGAGTCAGCGCCTTTTGCATGCCGTTTTGGCTTTCCACCCTCGCAGCAGGGAAGCAAAGTGCATAAGGTAGCAGAAGACAGGTGCATGCGCGGTCATGTATATAGCTACTAGACCAGCGACGGCTGTATCTTGTGCATGAAGGCATTCATCTTGAGCAGACTCGCCACTACTTCCTATGTCTGTATGCGGCGTCGTAGGTACTCTTCGGTTGGGAAGGCCTGTCTCGCCTTTATTCCAGTTGTTCTCATCAATCCTCGGCGGCAGCAAATTCCCGCATGTGTGTGCGTCCATAAACATAGATGTACATATGCCTATCAGCTCTTTAAAGAAGAGCCACGAGAAGGAGCAGTACCTAGACCACGACTTAGAAAAGCTTCTGCT
>NW_021155365.1:1835-2226 GCF_002837175.3 Physeter macrocephalus | reverse complement strand
ACTAGAAGAAGAGGAGGAAGCAGCGGAGAAAAAGAGACAGACAATCAAAAAAGTTCTTACAGATTGCCACACGTGTGCGCGCTGGGCAGCTCGCGAATAAAATGTTCTGCTGCATGTGGCTGCATGCGGCTCGTCTGCCGGGGAGAGCCTGGCATTAGGTATTTTAGCCAGTTAGATATATATTTATCGGCGCACATGTATGTGGACATACGTGTGTGTTCATGCAGATATATCAGCCATATATATATATATTATCTGTGCATGTATGTAGGTATGTCTCTCTCGTCCTCTTGGACGCGAAAGGACCTCCTACGTGCATGCGGCGCTGCACGGCTTATTTTGCTTTGTTGTGCTCGTATATATATGTATATGTATATATATATATATATAT
>NW_021155365.1:0-194 GCF_002837175.3 Physeter macrocephalus | reverse complement strand
GCAGAAGTGTGCCCTTTATTCTGGAGGTGAAATGGGTCCGCAGCGGCAGTGGCCGTGTCAATTCCTGCAGGGCTGTACACTCAACTGCAGTCACATGTCTGCAGGCATGCGTAAACCTAAACATATACATATATATGTATATGTAGGGAGAACGTCATATAGATACACGTATATATGCCTACGTATCTTTCTAA
>NW_021155363.1:2027-2226 GCF_002837175.3 Physeter macrocephalus | reverse complement strand
TATATATTTCTCTGTATGTTTTGTTTATCAACAGATGGATATATTCTACACACACACAGACATACAGGCACAGAGACATTCCCTGTCTTTCAACACCACAGATGCCTCTGTGCTGATGTAGAGAGGCATACACTGTGGTGCAACAGGAGATATACCGCTGCAGGAGTCTGCCTACGCAGCACTATATATATATATATAT
>NW_021155363.1:0-359 GCF_002837175.3 Physeter macrocephalus | reverse complement strand
TCTGGTGAAGCGAGGAGCGTTGCACTGGCGTCACTGTCCCGTTGACATGATTCTACGGTTTACAAAGGCCTACCCTTTCGGAAGCAGCTGCAAAAAACAGCAGCAGGAAACTAATCGCTGCAGACGTCCTTTGCTGCATTCCCTTAATGGGTGCGGATCGAAAGAAATGAGAAAATGATGTATCTCGGCCGCTGAAGACCAGTAAATACCTTTCTCCCCTCTTTGCGCACGGCAAAGAACGTGCAAACTGCCGCGAGGAATGGTCCCATCGTATACGCGTAACCCACGTCACACAGATATGTTTATGCCCCTACAGCGACATATTGGGATGCCTGTTAGATCGACACAAACACCTGTAG
>NW_021155362.1:0-2226 GCF_002837175.3 Physeter macrocephalus | reverse complement strand
CGAACGGAGGGAGGGATCACAGAGATGAACAGCGGCCACATTGCGGATGTGCAGAGGAGGGTACGCACCAGTCGAAAGGGGCGGTGTAAATGCGTACGAAAAAAAGACATTTATAGTCTTCGCGTCGGAGAAATATGGATTCGCCTTTGAAGAGATGGTCTCCGTAAGGATATGTATGCTTTTGCAGCGAGATCATAAGACGAGCGCGGATGAGATACTGGCGGTGCACACGTGTACCAAAAAGGGACATACATAATCTCCGCGTAAAAGAAGTATGGATTTCCCTTTGAAGAGGTGGTTTCCGTAAGGACGTGAATGCTTCTGCGGCGAAATCGTGAGAAGAGCGCGGTTGAAAAACTGAGATCACACAAGCGGCGAAGGTGTCTCTCGCGCTCACCACGAGCACGCCCGCTCGCCCTCCACGTCCTGCGACGGATGGTCTGGACTACAAGCGTCTAACATTTCACACAGAGATTCGTGGAAATATATCGTGCGTGAATCATAGATCTTGCCTGAGTGCTCCGCTCTGCAACATCTCGTCACGTATGCAAGGAGTCTGGCCGCGTCAACTAACGAGCCATTAACACGGGAACAACGTTCCCACCGCGTTTGATGTTTGGCGAAAAAGAGCCACAGCAGCGCGGAAATAGTACTCACACCAGAAGCGTAAATGGAAAGTGGCGAATTCGAACCAGAAGGGTGGACTCAAATGCTGCCATCCATGGTGTGTAGAGACGAGACGCTGACCCGTCTACTGGAATAGGAGTATTACGTGTACACGCAAAATGTGCTGTTACAAACATACGTGCGTGAAGCACGCAAGAAGCCCTGCGATTTTCGTTTGTACGTAAGAAAGCAATATAGAAATTTATAACCGTATCTCCGTCCGCATCCCAAGTGTCCCGGGAGGCACAGAGATAACGTAGGAATGGGGCGCAAACTTAACGCGAGAGGATTTTGCTGTGTAGGCTAAAATACTAGCTGTTCGTTTGACAAATTCTAGGTATAAGTTGAAAGGCGCACGAGGGGAGGGCAGCGGTTCTCTCTTGGATGCTTGTGGTGGGAGATAGACTGAGTCCACTGTTAGGATGCAGGAGGCCGCTTGGCCGACGCCATCTTCCCTTGATGGGATGAGCAGGCAGGGAACACTGGGAAGTGGTTTTCCTCTGTGTGGGAAGTTACCTCTTTTCGAAGTTAACAGCCTAAGAATAGCAGTACGTGTAGAATATAATAAGGTGTCCATTCAGTTGCGTATCAGCCCTACCATACGCAGAAGTATGGGACTGGCAAAGCAGCTCCAAGTAGGTTTTGTTGCTGCGCGTCACGATGCGAACAGCGGGACAGGCAGCAACAGCAGCATTGACAGCAGTAGAACCTAGTATGCGCTTCCACTTGAAGGCTACACTTGTACTGCTTCACCAGCAGTCAAGGCAACATCGTTCCCATTTCACCTCTCCACGAATGTTGTGGGATGCTATACTTTGAGGAAGTTACCTTCTGCTGTTAATCGCCACACAGGCTAAAGGGAACTCGTAGTTGCGCGGCCTGCGCAGATAAACTTATTCAAGTGTGTACGTATGCTCACGTGTACGCACCTCCATATAGACATGCCGCCGTCTACGCTGCTGTACATCTGATCGCACGACGTGTAAGGCGCCTCTTTTTCTGCCACTCCATGTGTTTTCCGGTCAAGAAAAAAGTCGTAGTTTGCACAACTCTCATTTTCTTCCGTACTGAAAATGATATGACGTGTGCATGCACCGTAGTGGTATGCTATCTTTCAGGAATGGGTGCTGTGTAGTGCTTCGTAGTGAAAATGCCAGAACGCAACCAGACAAGCTTCTCGCAGAAGCACGGGAAAGAGAACCACTAAATGTCTCATCAAAAGTGGCTGCAACACTACTAGCCTAGTTTTTATAGAAGATATGCTGGAGATATTGCCGCGCAGTATTCAAGATCTTCCTGGTGTGCCAGAAGTCGTCTGCGCTGTTGTGTAATTAACTCTGTCATAACATTCACTGATGTAAAATCTGTCCCCTTATCTACCTACACAGCCGCCGATCCACATGTTTACAGACTTGTCCATCTGGAAGTATATTCTGGCAGCCGTTTACTAATGTCTGCCTCTCTGCTTTCTACAGACTTGGACAACGACGAATATACTTATCTACCGATTTACCGATGTATAGATGTGCAACTCTTCCCAGTAATTCCTAAAGCAGCTGT
>NW_021155361.1:1884-2226 GCF_002837175.3 Physeter macrocephalus | reverse complement strand
CCGAGGAGCTGGATGTAGCAGCGTTGGTCGATAACTCTGACGCTTCCGCCTGTGCAGAACGGGTGGCGATGCATAGCTTCCCGGGTTCCTGTTCGTTGTGCAAGGGTACCAGGCTCCCTCCTGTCGAACTGGTTCTCCTAGAAAACGGGTCATGCTCTTGTGCGCGCTGCAGACCCTCACAGAACAACGTTGAAAAAATGAATGCACGGTCGCGGACACAATGCAGAGAAAATAACATCCGCTGCCTTTGAATAAATCATATTCTGGTGTGGAAATATATATAAATGGAGCACTGCCCGGTCACATTCAGGCGAAGCAGTCACACGCACACGAGCGCGAGCT
>NW_021155361.1:0-784 GCF_002837175.3 Physeter macrocephalus | reverse complement strand
GCTTGAAGTCCTGCAAGGGGAGGAGAGCTGGGGTGGATGCATCACAGTGGTGTTGCGCTGATATTTCTATTTTGTCACCAATAACTCCCTCCGTTGAATCGCGAGAGGCACCGGTTGCTTGACGAGGTGCCGTCGAAGGAGTGCCGTCGCCTCCCTGACCTGGGAAGCGGGGGGGCTGGCTGGAGAGTTGGGTGCTTACATGTGACATCCTCTCCAGGACATGGGGCATTCCACTGGAAATCCGCCGTGCGTCGGGCGGTGGACCGAATGTGTGAGCGTGGGCAGCTTTCCAAGATGCGCCTTGCTCCCCCACTGACACCGGCGGTACGTGGTGCTGGTTTTGCTCTTGCTGCTGCATCACGCGTGCTTTTTCAGTGGCTTGAAGTTGCGGGAGGGAAGAGAGTGTAGCATGCAGTTTGCCTGCCTCCGTCGAGATGGTCTTGGTCAAAGCGCTGTTACCTGCCGCATCAGCCGCCATACCGTGTGCAGCAGCTTTTTCAGTTGCACGGTTCTGTTGAACTTCAGCTGCCCGTTCCTCAACGGCGTTCCGCATTGTGGTAGCCACTCTCTCCCCCCCCATCGCTCCAGCAACAACAGGACGGTGTCCAGATGCAGGACTTGACAGAGATGCACTTCCGGCTGCAACAGATATATTTAACTTGAACCCCTGCTCCTCTTTGCTGGCAAGTGCGAACGATCCTCCGCACATCTTTATACCTGAGAGTTCTGTGGTAGCTGGAAGGTTGCATCGAGAGAGATATGCCAGGTGCTGCATAGGTGGAAC
>NW_021155360.1:779-2226 GCF_002837175.3 Physeter macrocephalus | reverse complement strand
AGTGGTGTTTACACAGTACACATTCTCGCCGTGCTATTCCTAGCGCAAGTGAAAACTACCAATGCGCACCGCTTTTCAGAACCAAATAAATGCCTACGTGAAAGGCACAGATACTTACTTGACTTCTTGTGGCTGTCCTTTGCGTTAATCGAAATTCACTGAAACCCTCACTCTTCTGCGAGTTCACAACATGCAGCTCCTTTGACTGACTGTGAAGCAATCGTGTGGCTTCCGGTGTTTGCAAGGTGCATGAGAATAAACGCTTTGTGTATCATTCTGGTGCCTAATCGGAAGGCTCCTAAGCGAACTGTCGTAAATTCCGCTGTGGTACGTGCTTTCGTTTTCGCTGAGCGTACGACTTGACACAGTGCTGCTGCACTCCTGCAGATCACGCAGTGGTCGTAAAACGAAGATGTTCGCCGACAGGAGTAATTCTGGACCGTCCTGTGTACTGGTAATTGTGACGCGCAGCCTGCTCCTCCGGCACGCAGTAGCTTCTCATATTCATCTCCCCTCCGTCGTCGAACAGAGTTGTCCCGCATGTGTCCCATAAAACTTACGTACACAGACGGTAGACTGTGTGTTTGCCAGTACTGTAAAAAGAACCGTCCAGCCGGGAAGATGGGGGAGGGCAGGCACACCCCAAGAAAAACGGCTACGAACACCTGTGTTACACCTGAAGCCTGTATACTTGTGTTCGCAAAAAGGCAATCAGCGCGCAAACCGGTACACTAAAGAATCCAGCATCGCCTTTTTAATCATTCGATGTACACGTTTGAGAATGCACCTTGTCATTACCTGTCATACACACGATCGAGGAAAAGCAGTCGCATCACATTGGGCCAACTGTTCATATATGGTATTAGGGAAGTCGTACGCTCACTTCAATCGTTTAAGCTGCGCACAAAATCAGGCATAATAAGCCTTCAAATCCGCCATAACTGAGGAGTCACGCAAACGCCCCTAGAACCGCTGCTTCTAGTTCCAAACACATATTTAAAAAAGTAATCGTAACACGGATTCACTCCGTACGGCTCCGTTACATGCCACCCGCATTCACAGTAGTGCCCAAGAGTTTCTTTCTTCCTGAATCTACCTGTACGTGGCCCAGGAAAAACAACATCATTGCTTCCGAATGTAGGCTCTGAGCGCTCTTCCTAAATCCGTCCAATTCACCTCCTGCAAGCTGTGCGATTCCAGCTTCCCCGACACCACCTTCTGAACCAGGATGTCCAACACCGCTAATGGGTCCTGTACGTGATGTGACGCAGATGGTCAGTCATCCAAATTTACCTTCCCACCACGACAAATAATTCTGTTAGTGGCTTCTTGTTCGCAGTAGGTTGTGTGTGTGAACTAGGACATATCGCTGTACTTCACGAACGCTCTTGTTTATAATTTTCTACACACAGGACGATTCACCTGCCGCAAGGAATTACAAGCAGCA
>NW_021155360.1:0-440 GCF_002837175.3 Physeter macrocephalus | reverse complement strand
TTTTCTTCGTTGGTGTCGGCGACCAGGAAAAAAACCCGGTACGCTGTGTCAACGCGAAACGCGTTCTCTCGTTGCACATCTTCATCAGCGCTCTTAACAGTGCTGCAGTCCCGCAGGTACAGAATCTGCACGCAACGCACTGGTACCATGTCACCGCGGCTTCTGCTGTAGCACTCCTGTGCATGTACATAGCATGCATACATATTTTTGCACATGATCAGTTACAGTTCCATATATGTACGTACATGTGCTTGAATGTCGAGTGACATACGTACGTGCACGGATAGATACTATCTCCTGCAACTGCGCGTGCAACGCACCAACGCACTGCACACACGGACAGTCTGGAGTGAGTGGTTTTTAACGGCTTCCTTGTCGACAACTATGCGGTCTGCTAATTTGCCTGCCTTCTACCTGAAGCGAGGCTGCCCAACCAATAC
>NW_021155359.1:2076-2226 GCF_002837175.3 Physeter macrocephalus | reverse complement strand
GAACGCTTCTTCTCTTCGATGTTGCTTTGGCCGCTGCATGCGGCATTGATCAGGTCTCGACACACAAGCCTTGAACGCACAAGCTTGAAAGCCTGCTAGGTGTGATACACTGCTGCTGTTCTCTTCCCGCGTCTGATACCACCACCTGCA
>NW_021155359.1:0-257 GCF_002837175.3 Physeter macrocephalus | reverse complement strand
TTCTTCACCAAGTGAGTATGCACAAAGTTCACTTGCTGATGAACAGACCCGTATGTACGCCTGTCTGCAGGGAGAGACGGTTTTGCGCGTATATTCACGAGCCAGCTGTGAAACACGCAAAGCTCAGTGGGCCTTCGCAGGAAAAAATCTCCCGTAATCGAGCGTCTCGATACTTGCCCTGTGCTGCCGCAAAGTAGCCGGAGAACGTGAGGTCCAGACGGATATACATCTCTGTACGTATACGCATGCATACACTT
>NW_021155358.1:1894-2226 GCF_002837175.3 Physeter macrocephalus | reverse complement strand
ACGCATGCAGCAGTGAATTTGCTGACAGATCTGTGTCCACTTTTTATTATACGCGTATACGCTTGTGTGCAGCACGTAGACAACACACGCATCTACAGACAGATATACACGTAGCTAGTTCTATCTCTATACATCTGGACGGACAGGCCAGAGAAAAGAGAAAATACCTGTTTTACAGATGGAGCAAAGATGTGGGGTCGGCGCCCTCTGCCCGAGGAGACGCGCACGAAACGTCGCCAGTTGCTGCCGTCTCCGGTACGCCGCCCTGCAGCATCCCCACAATCGCAGCAGCAGCCGAAAAAAGACAGCAGCTGCAGCAGCAGCAGCACAAG
>NW_021155358.1:0-483 GCF_002837175.3 Physeter macrocephalus | reverse complement strand
CGCTTGACAGCCGCATGAAGAGAGAAGCAGCATCAGCCAGCCCCGCGGCGTAGCAGCAGGCTGATGCAGCGACAGCCTCCCTCAGCAGACCATTACAGCAGCAGAACAACACAGCAGCCGCAGCAAAATGAGAAGAATTACTCCGCAGACGAGAAAAAGGCTTCACAACAGAGCATAAGGATGCTGCAGTGAGCGTACACACACGCGGAGTATTTCTGCCTGTGGAGGGTTTCTGATGCCGCGTTGGTAGCATTCGAGTTATACCGTGAAAAAAAGTTATGGAGAGAAAAAAAAAATTGCATTTTCAATGGACGTACAGGGGAAAAAAACGCACAAAACTTTAATGTTGCATGGGCCGATGTGCACGTGGATGCACAAGCGTGAAACTGGAGACGTGACGGGGGATAATATCTCCGAAGAGTTGTTGCCACACAAGTTGGCGCTTACAACTGAGAGGGACGTCTCTCTCTCGCACCATTTACT
>NW_021155356.1:1764-2227 GCF_002837175.3 Physeter macrocephalus | reverse complement strand
CCAGCTTGGCCGAGCGAAGACTTTTTTACTCATCCTTGTGCATATATATACGTATGGGAGCGAGCGGGGATGTTTATATACGCACGTGTGCGAGTATCAAATAGAATATGCACCTGTGCGCTCCAGCTCCACCCAGCAGAAGCAGAGACATTCGAGCACTCTAGTCAGAGCGGCTCTTCTTTGAAAGAGGCGCGCGGCGCACCTGCGTTGGCGTGCCTGCAGACTAACACATGTTTGGTCCTGCCTTCTTTTTGACGGGCTGACCCTGTTTTGCTGCCTACTCAGGTGCCACTCTACACGTAGACATGTGGGTGTGTGTGTGTGTGTACAGTTATATACAGTCAGTGGAGCGGCGTACGTGGCTCCTTCATCGAGCACATATGTATGTATATATGTATGTATGTATGATGTATGTATGTATGTATGTAGGTCTGCATGTATGTATGTATGATGTATGTATGTA
>NW_021155356.1:0-558 GCF_002837175.3 Physeter macrocephalus | reverse complement strand
AAGGCGTATGCGTGCCCGTGTGTGTGTGTGTGTGTGTGTGCACATATGTCGAGAGAGAGACATACGTACGGATATATATTTGTATACAAATATATGTATGGTAGCACGTCGGATCCTCCGTCTCTTCTTTCCCTGTGTTTCTCGTGACACTCTACGAGCGAGGCACAGCAAACATATGCCTTTCTTCTCTGCAGATCTTCGCCGACACAGCAGGAGATACAGCAGAGGCGAGTGGTCTGATCTGTCCGTGAGAGAACGAATCTGTTCTTAGGGTCTCCTTTTCTCTGTATATAACAGTCTACCCCTTTCTCTGTGCATATGCTTTTAAAAGTCTATCTCTGTTTCACTCTACACATCGACAAAAGTACCTTCCTGTCTTTCTCTCCTTCTTTTCCTACACAGGTATTGATACATGCAGACATCCGCACTACAGCACTAGAGAAGTCCAAAGAAAGGCAGACCCGCGCATGTACATCAGCAAGTTTCCTGACGCAAAACTGCTGCGTCGTGGCTCTTCTGCCAATTTGCACGCGACAGGCGTGTACGTCACCATGAGTG
>NW_021155355.1:2031-2227 GCF_002837175.3 Physeter macrocephalus | reverse complement strand
GAGCAGCTCTTGAAGCAGACTTGTTTGGCTTGAACGTGTACAACGACGGACAGGACCTTGTTCTCCTTTTCGAAAGAGAGTATCACTAAATATGCACAATAGGTCTGCGGTACGCCTTGATAAATAGCACTGCTATGTAAGGCCCAGGCCCAGCCCTATACCAGTGTATGACTATAAACTGACGGGCATTCTTATG
>NW_021155355.1:0-1593 GCF_002837175.3 Physeter macrocephalus | reverse complement strand
TGGTCGCCCGTGAATTGCCGTCCATACGGGTTCGCATATGACTGAGTAGACCGACCCGGTCATCTGCACTAGCGTGACAGTGTCCAGAGTGCCCACCCCTTTGGCTACAGGTCCATACCAATCCATCTTTTGGCTGTGTGCAACCGTAGTACGCACGAAATGACCAAACCATGCAGCACTCCGATCCATGCGGTGACTAGGGGGACGCAGCGACTAAACACCTGCAGCAGACGCGCAGTGTTGTTTTCTGTACTCACCGTGTTGACCACAGCGGAAGCAGCAGTAGCTGTGACACGTCGTCCACATACAGCAGGGCGTACGGGGCCTCCGGCATGTAGACTTCCGCTACGACGTCGAATATATGAGGTTCAGCAATGAAATGCACACAGCTGTGTGACGCATGCTACAGTCCAGTGCATGCAGTCATATCCTAGAAAACCATCTGTGTTTGCTGCTGAGAGGCCTGCTTATCAGTTTGTGTCAACTGCAGGCGCTCGAAAGGAGCAGCGTGGACCCTTCGACTCTGGTGCTATCCATGCCTGTGGAACTAGGGATATCTGCGACCACAAATCAGTACACTATTCGTTCCGGTAGAGCAGCTTTGCCGTGCTTGAGACATCGGAAGACACATCGGAAATTAACAGAGCAATATATGTGTAGACGTGCGTCTGTGCGTAGCCACATACAGCCTGTATGCAGGCACGGAGGATACATCTTGTGCATACTGCACGTGCATCCAGTGAAGTCGTCTGCCGTACATCGGAATGCATAGATGCGCGTAAGCCTCCACAGAGCCACATCATGTCTGCTGCACTGCCCAAGGGCTCACACGTATTTTAGACGAGTGCGCCGGCCGCAACGTAGGCAATTCTCTTCTTAATTATCCCATGTGCATGCTGCTAATGTACAATCGAAATTGCTCTTACGAGCTCTACCGGATTCCACGGAAATGCGGGATGTAAAAGGGGCTTTACCCGTGTGTGTAAAGCTTCACGCATGCAAGTAGAGTGCATACTTCAGCAGTGTCTGTCTCATTTTTGGTACGTCGAAAGGATGGACATCGTACAGTTGTATACTTTGTGTGTCTGCTTTCGCCTAAATTCTTGCAGAGTACATACACTGCGCAGCTACATAGGTGAAGCTGCACCGTTCTACTGCGTCTTCCCCTGCACCTATTGAACACGTGACATTCACTACGGATCCCCCTACACGCGAATGCAGACATCGCTGCTTTCAAGTAAGCGTTTGCCTACGGAAGCCTAACATTTAGGCAGCCCGCATCGTGAGACCGCAAGCGCCATTAGCTTTGTGGTAAGAGACTCCTACAGGTTGTGTAGAGGTTGGACGCTGTATATCTCCCCAGGTAGATGCAATTGACATATATGCCTACCCACAGGTGTAAAGAATAAATCAGTACACATAGATGCACGTGTATGCATTTACACGAGCAGAGACCTACATAGATTAATCTCTATTCATCCCACCTGCTAGGTGCGAACGTAAGTTCCTCACAGCTACGGCAGAAAGGTAGGTTGCTTGTGCCTTGCAGAATTAGCCAAGATTCTACTGTGTATGCGACGCTAGTGCATGTTG
>NW_021155354.1:563-2227 GCF_002837175.3 Physeter macrocephalus | reverse complement strand
TAGAAATGAATCAATGCGTTTTGATGCCGCAGCAGCAGCAGCTCATCCGCACATACGTGAGCCGTCTTCACAAACATGTGTGTGTGCGAATATCTCTGTCTCCCTATTTACAGGAGAACGAGAGAGACACGACCCTGCGTGATAAAATTCCGAAACTTGGGCGATGTACAACGCATACCCACGCCTGCGTTGCGGCAGCGTCTGAGCACCGCGCCTCCCGAGGGGGAGAGTACAACGAGGCAGATGCACCCGTCTGTGTGTAAATCAAAAGGAGTATCTGAACAGAATTTTTTCGGCTCGCACGTGTGAAGGAAAGTGTATTTGTTTGTGTCTGCACAGAAAAAGTGAATTGTCAACCGAAGACGTCTGTCTGCAGACATACGGCGCGCCCACGCGCAGATCACGACGCGCTCGCCCCCGTGAGAAGTGGTGTGGAGGCTACAAAATGAAAATGACACACACACACACACATGTCTGCGCCATCTATCATTTTATTCCAAGTGAGGATGATGACATGTACTTGCCCTGTGTACGTTTTATTAGTCCGCATGACGTTGGTTGAGTTTCGCCGCGGAGCTATCTACTACGCCACGGAGGGACCCGCGTGACGACTGTATATACGAAGGAAGAAACCTTCGGGAAAAAAAAGTGCCTTTTTGCCCAAATTACAAATACACAGCTCCCTGCGTGCCGCCCACCCGTACACCCTCTCAAAAACACATATACTAATGCACGCACTGATCCAAACAACAGAGTCCTGCAGACGTGTATATACTCACATATATGTATATGTATGCGTATCTACCTGTCTACTTTCCCTCTACCTTCGTCTCCAGATACTGTGTACATACACATCTGCATATACACGCTCAAGATACTTAAACACCCACCCACACACACACACATATTTTTTGATATCCAGAGCCCGCAGACATACTGAAATACGTATATCACCTCCATGACCACATACGTACGTGTATAAACGACTGCACTCGTACATACAAAGACGTCTATCTGCATTACCGTGGAAACGTTTATACAGGTCGTCGCGGCGCACGCATACACAGAGGCATCCACGCTTTTGAAATATTTATATGCGGTGTGCATGAATGCAGAGACGGAGGATTGGGAAGATATGTCGGCGTGTGTGTGTATCCGAGGGGAGAGAGTCACACCGGAGTGAACTCGCGCGAAGCGCGGCACGATGTTACTGGCCCCCTCGCTTTCCCGTCAATTCTTCTCTGCTGTCCTGTGCGTGCACGTGACGAATAATTTCTAGAAGGTGCACAGAACAAAGAAATACACGTAGGTATACATATATATCTGAATAAAAAAGGCACCACGTGCTCAGACACATACACATACCCACACATATGGGTGGTTTTTTGGTGACCACAGGAGATATCCTCCGTGCCGACGTATATCTACGCAGTAACTGTCACACATATGTGAATAGCGTGTTGTCCAGTCTGGCCTTTTACCTGTACATATATACACGAAGAAAATTTCATCTGTTGTTGTGTCTCTCTTCCTCTCTCTGATAAATATATCTTTGTGCCACTGCATCAGTAGTCAAGCGAAAAAAAATACCCTTCTCTATCTGTCTCTCTCTCGAGCTCGCAACAAAACGCGTGCACACAGACACAAAGCTGTCTCTGTGTCCC
>NW_021155354.1:0-237 GCF_002837175.3 Physeter macrocephalus | reverse complement strand
TTATATTTGTCGATAGGCTCTCGCCATATAATAAAGTGCCTTTACACATATACCTGTCTTTCTCTTCCCTCAGTAAAAGTTTGCGTCTGTCCATCTGTCTCTGTCTCCCGCGCAAGTGTGTTGTCTACACATGTAATAACACAGGGAGACAGATGTATACGTGTGTATATGTCTTCGTCACTCGACAGTACGAGACGCCTTCCTCCTGTCTCTATCTCTCTCTGCTGTCTCTCTCTC
>NW_021155353.1:1223-2227 GCF_002837175.3 Physeter macrocephalus | reverse complement strand
TGATTGTGCTTGCGTATCCCTATAGATGTTTGTGGAATCTATGTATACGTGCACAAGCCCATGCAGATTCGTGTTTATCGGCGTCCTTACCCTCCCTATATACCGTGCCTGGAGCCACAGGCAGCTGCGTGACTGATTGCAGAGGAACACCAGGCCTATCAGCACGCCTATCGAGAGTGTGGGGCACTGCAGAGTGAGTTACATCTAGGGGACGGTCAGCTTCAATGTACTCCTCTCTAATAAGGTGAAGCTGTAGCAGCATGCCTGTATGTACGTGTGGACGGCGCTGCAGCGCCTGCACGGAGGACGTGAGGCAGGCATGTACTGTCGTTTACGTACCTCCCTACGCTTATGCATACACGGATATAAATAGGGAGGCCTTCCACTTTTGGGACCTTTTCACCGGCATACAGAGAGGAGAGTCGTCCTTGAACCAGACGTACGCGTGTATACAGAGATGTACACGTAGAAGTGCAGGCACGTGTGTCTGTGGGAGATGTCTCATTCACAGAGGCTGAGCTTCTCTGCTTTTCTCGTATGCTTTGCTTCAGCACAAATCCAGCAGCATCTGCTCGATGTCTCCGCCAGCTGCTGCCGTTGCTGCTGCCAGCGGCCTTTCCTTCTGCGGCCGCCGTCGACATGCAGGCTCTTGCGCTGTTCAGTAAAAAAACGAGAGAGCAGGAGCAGAAGCAGCATGGACGTGAGACGCTGAAGCAGCAACGGCAGCATTTGTGCAACTCGGAGCGCCCCGAGCAGCAGCGAAACGAGCACCACCAGCAGCACAGGGGACAGTGCCCTTCACAGCAATGTGAAGGGCCGCCGCAAAAGAAGCATCAGCGATGTGGAAAGGAGCTGCAGCACGACAAGCCCCAGGACTATGAGCAAGAGTGTTTCAGTCCGCAGCGAAATGCCGTTTACAACGTACAGCACCAGCCGGAGGAGCAACAAGAGCAGCAGCGGCACGGGTATGTTAGAGTGTGCAGGACTACGAGCAACACGGAGAG
>NW_021155353.1:0-731 GCF_002837175.3 Physeter macrocephalus | reverse complement strand
AGCACGAGGACGTAGCACTTTCAGTGTTGCTAGAGACCAAGCACCATCACGTGCACGCGCAGCAACAGCAGCAGAGAAGAATCAGCGACAGGAACAGCGCCTTTGACGAGCACTTTCTGCTGTTTGCTCGCTCCTTTGTTTTCCCTTTGATCATGCGGAGGCAGCGGCGTGAGTACTTGCTGCCTTTGCTCTCTCCTTTGCAGTGTAAAATCTTGACGCTACCGCTGGCGGAGCCCGAGCAGCAGCAGCAGTACGCTGCTATCCAGCGGCGAGCTACGCAGCAGCTACGTGCGGCGTTGAGGCAGCTGCGCGAACAGCTACCCCTGCAGCACCACCAGCAGCAGGAGCAGCAGAGCAAGCACCTACAGCAGCGGAGACATGGGGAGGCAGAGCAGATAGATCAGCAGCAGCAGGAAGAGCAACGCCAGCGGCAGAAGCAACAGGACTTGATGCAGCAGCACGGGAGGCAAACTCACCGGGGGAAGCAGCGACATACCCACGGGGAGGAGGGAATGAACTTTCGGTACCCGCAGAAAGTGGAGCGCGAAGTGAGACAGCTACAACAACAGAAGGATCCGGAAGAGGTCTCGCTGAGTACTACGGGTGACCAACCAAACGAGGAAGAGCACCAGCAGGAACAGCGTGAAGGGAGCATAGGGAAACAGCAGCAGCAGCTGCCACAGAATCTTTTCGGAAGTGCAGGAACTCAGCCGTTTCAGCCTCCTGCTGTG
>NW_021155351.1:2052-2227 GCF_002837175.3 Physeter macrocephalus | reverse complement strand
GGCAAGTACACGTACGCTTCGTCAACTTGTGTCATCTCTGCGGAGACATCGCACTGGCTGATACCACATGTCCCCTGTACGTTGGCACCACACAAGGTGTAACGACTAGCTACTTGAGCTAGTCTGACGCTGCCATGTCTTGTTGTAAAGCCAAAATGATCCTGGCTCTTATAAT
>NW_021155351.1:0-1099 GCF_002837175.3 Physeter macrocephalus | reverse complement strand
TTCCTAGTGTAGACGCTGGCGTACTTAACTGTAAGAAAAAACGTGAGATGATTATTGGCGGCGGCTTCTTCTCTACAATCCGTACACCTCCGCCAGCGCCGGAGACATTTTGACGCTTCTTCTGAACAAAGAGGCAGCTTCCTCAGTCATTCCTTCCTCTGCAAGCACTTGGGCTTTCTGCCAGAGTATGAAGGCCTCTTTGTCTGCGGGAGCCGTCAGCAGAGGCAGCTGTCAAACACACCCACCGCAGAAGCCTCGTTCATCCCGTGACATTAAAAAAAAGACACGCACACGCACAGACTACGACCAACTGACACATCCACCTTGAGCAACACGTCGGTGGAAGAGTCCCGTCTTCAAAAATTGTAACGTTCTTACGCAATGTAGATTTCCAAGAATCCAGATGCACGGCGACGCACGGACGTCACACAGCAAAAATATGAATCACTGTACTGATGGATAAACAGAGAAAAGTAGACGCGTAGACAAATCGAGGAGTTGCGAGCAGACAACCAACCACGGCGAAATAGACCTCCAAAACATCTGTGACTCCCCGATTGTTACTCGAAGTCTTACGTTTCTGTGGTTCACTAGCGTTCTCTGTAATACACCTATAGGGGCGTGCGAGTATAAGAGTGAACGTAAGCATGTGTGCGCTGTATAATTTTTGCACGTATGATATCCAGATAGAAGAAAATACCTCCATTTTAGAAGACAGCAGCAGGAAAAGGGGTAAATATGCAACGCGAACCACCAGAGAAGTCCTCGACCACAGCATGCGCCACTCATCACAGTGCAAGGGGACATGCAAGGGACAAGCACTGAATTCAATCATCTCCATTCTCCGGGCAGCTGGCTGCGTTAGAGAGACTGGTAAGAGTGGTCTCCATAGGTGGCTGATGGACTCGCAGAAACCGTATCGCATCAAGGCCCCTGCGGCATGCTCGACCAGAAACAGCCGGATTCCATCTCAGCTTCTCCTCTTTGCACTGGTCCGCGTACACTGGCACTTACAAGCATATGCGTACGCTGCTTACGTGTAAGTCGATACATTCATAATCGTGACATATACGCTTGAACCACATAGTTGTTGTACGAA
>NW_021155350.1:1971-2227 GCF_002837175.3 Physeter macrocephalus | reverse complement strand
GTATGGATGTATGTATGGCTGAATGGCCACATGCACACAAGCATGGGTTACTGTGCATGCGTAGTAGGTGGGCCGGTATGCGTGGGGGACGCAGTGAGAGGCGTGACAGTGATTTCGGATTGCCGGTCCCTGAAGCGCAGTGCATGCATCCGTGGGTATAAGTCATTTGTTTTAGATATATGCGCAGACGATGGACAATGATGATGGAGAAAAAAAGTGCGGTGGAGAGGTGGCATGCAAATATGTAGAGAGCTGT
>NW_021155350.1:0-210 GCF_002837175.3 Physeter macrocephalus | reverse complement strand
CTGTAGCAACCGCAGGAGCAGCGGCAACATGGGAGGCAGCGGCAGCAGCAGTACGAGCAGCAGCTTTTCACGGAGGATGGGCTGCTTCCCGGGTGTCACGTTGCATGTGAAGTCTCTGCAGATATGCTGGAGGAGCTCGTCTGCGCTGCTGTCTGCTGCCAATACGCCTGGGTCTAAGACTGGAGAGCAGCAGCAGCGGCAGAAGCAGGG
>NW_021155349.1:1898-2227 GCF_002837175.3 Physeter macrocephalus | reverse complement strand
CCTGGAGTTTCAGTCGCCGCTCTTGCTGCGAAAGCAGCCCCTGTCTGTATTACTCGTCTTCCTGATCGCTCCTGGTATCGCTCCTGCTCTTCTTGTTTCCACGTGCAATAATGGGAGGTAGTGGTGTTCAGCCACCGCGGTGACCTCACCTCGGAAGATCAGGATGATAGCCTTCTTCACATGATCATCGGTGTCGAAGGTCACGACCGGGTTGTGCTTGTAACGCACATGAAAGCACCGCAGCTACGGATGTCGATGCTAGTATCCCACTGAGGTTCCTTCGCCTAAGGGCACCCCGCCCCCCCCCCCACCCCCCCCCGCTACCTCTC
>NW_021155349.1:0-563 GCF_002837175.3 Physeter macrocephalus | reverse complement strand
CCAGCTGTGGTGCATAATAATATATCTACAGTAGTCACATCGTGAAAGTCTATGAGTGGTGCCGCAGGCAGGCACAAATTTGGGTTCGAGACAGGTGAAAGCGTTGTACGAAGGCGAACGGAAGTTTACACCCCTTCTGCTACAGGACAGGAGTTGCGGTATGACTTTCGGTTAACCAGCAGTAAAAACGTGCAGGTAAACACGGCAAGAAAATGTCTTGTTCTCCAAGAAGCATTACTTCTTGCAAGAAATGAGTAGCGCTCTTCAGCCACGTCACGACCGCTGCCGTTGCCAACAGGAAACCGTCCACGTGGCGTACAGGCGCAGTGGGAATTTCTTGAACAGGAGTTTCGGTAGATGCTTGGTGTGTTGTCTTCACGGATACTGGTTTTTTGTGCTGCTGTTGTTAAATAAGAATTGCAAGTGTGGGTGTCACACGTATGAATAATTTTCAGTACTGGTGCTCATCTCATGCATCCAGTCAAAATTTTGTGGAATTACGCGGACACATACACTCATACGCATTTGCGTGTACACACGTGTGGACTGAAAAATAATATGAG
>NW_021155348.1:0-2227 GCF_002837175.3 Physeter macrocephalus | reverse complement strand
GTATGATGGATGGGACGGCTACTGCTGCTGTGTGTGTCTGCTGCTGCTGCTGTGTGTATCTGCTGCTGCCTGTGTGCTGTTCTGCTGCTGCTGCTGGCTTCCCTGCTGCTGCTGCTGTATGATGGATGGGACGGCTACTGCTGCTGTGTGTATCTGCTGCTGCTGTGTGCATCTGCTGCTGTTGTGTGTATCTGCTGCTGCCTGTGTGCTGCTCTGCTGCTGCTGCTGGCTTCCCTGCTGCTGCTGCTGTATGATGGATGGGACGGCTACTGCTGCTGTGTGTGTCTGCTGCTGCTGCTGTGTGTATCTGCTGCTGCCTGTGTGCTGTTCTGCTGCTGCTGCTGGCTTCCCTGCTGCTGCTGCTGTATGATGGATGGGACGGCTACTGCTGCTGTGTGTGTCTGCTGCTGCTGCTGTGTGTATCTGCTGCTGCCTGTGTGCTGTTCTGCTGCTGCTGCTGGCTTCCCTGCTGCTGCTGCTGTATGATGGATGGGACGGCTACTGCTGCTGTGTGTGTCTGCTGCTGCTGCTGTGTGTATCTGCTGCTGCCTGTGTGCTGTTCTGCTGCTGCTGCTGGCTTCCCTGCTGCTGCTGCTGTATGATGGATGGGACGGCTACTGCTGCTGTGTGTGTCTGCTGCTGCTGCTGTGTGTATCTGCTGCTGCCTGTGTGCTGTTCTGCTGCTGCTGCTGGCTTCCCTGCTGCTGCTGCTGTATGATGGATGGGACGGCTACTGCTGCTGTGTGTGTCTGCTGCTGCTGCTGTGTGTATCTGCTGCTGCCTGTGTGCTGTTCTGCTGCTGCTGCTGGCTTCCCTGCTGCTGCTGCTGTATGATGGATGGGACGGCTACTGCTGCTGTGTGTGTCTGCTGCTGCTGCTGTGTGTATCTGCTGCTGCCTGTGTGCTGTTCTGCTGCTGCTGCTGGCTTCCCTGCTGCTGCTGCTGTATGATGGATGGGACGGCTACTGCTGCTGTGTGTGTCTGCTGCTGCTGCTGTGTGTATCTGCTGCTGCCTGTGTGCTGTTCTGCTGCTGCTGCTGGCTTCCCTGCTGCTGCTGCTGTATGATGGATGGGACGGCTACTGCTGCTGTGTGTGTCTGCTGCTGCTGCTGTGTGTATCTGCTGCTGCCTGTGTGCTGTTCTGCTGCTGCTGCTGGCTTCCCTGCTGCTGCTGCTGTATGATGGATGGGACGGCTACTGCTGCTGTGTGTGTCTGCTGCTGCTGCTGTGTGTATCTGCTGCTGCCTGTGTGCTGTTCTGCTGCTGCTGCTGGCTTCCCTGCTGCTGCTGCTGTATGATGGATGGGACGGCTACTGCTGCTGTGTGTGTCTGCTGCTGCTGCTGTGTGTATCTGCTGCTGCCTGTGTGCTGTTCTGCTGCTGCTGCTGGCTTCCCTGCTGCTGCTGCTGTATGATGGATGGGACGGCTACTGCTGCTGTGTGTGTCTGCTGCTGCTGCTGTGTGTATCTGCTGCTGCCTGTGTGCTGTTCTGCTGCTGCTGCTGGCTTCCCTGCTGCTGCTGCTGTATGATGGATGGGACGGCTACTGCTGCTGTGTGTGTCTGCTGCTGCTGCTGTGTGTATCTGCTGCTGCCTGTGTGCTGTTCTGCTGCTGCTGCTGGCTTCCCTGCTGCTGCTGCTGTATGATGGATGGGACGGCTACTGCTGCTGTGTGTGACATGCTGCTGCTGCTGCTCTCCTCACATGCTGCTGCTGCTGCTCTCCTCACATGCTGCTGCTGCTGCTCTCCTCACATGCTGCTGCTGCTGCTCTCCTCACATGCTGCTGCTGCTGCTCTCCTCACATGCTGCTGCTGCTGCTCTCCTCACATGCTGCTGCTGCTGCTCTCCTCACATGCTGCTGCTGCTGCTCTCCTCACATGCTGCTGCTGCTGCTCTCCTCACATGCTGCTGCTGCTGCTCTCCTCACATGCTGCTGCTGCTGCTCTCCTCACATGCTGCTGCTGCTGCTCTCCTCACATGCTGCTGCTGCTGCTCTCCTCACATGCTGCTGCTGCTGCTCTCCTCACATGCTGCTGCTGCTGCTCTCCTCACATGCTGCTGCTGCTGCTCTCCTCACACGCTGCTGCTGCTGCTCTCCTCACATGCTGCTGCTGCTGCTCTCCTCACATGCTGCTGCTGCTGCTCTCCTCACATGCTGCTGCTGCTGCTCTCATAACATGCTGCTGCTGCTGCTCTCCTCACATGCTGCTGCTGCTGCTCTCCTCA
>NW_021155347.1:1992-2227 GCF_002837175.3 Physeter macrocephalus | reverse complement strand
ATATTATGCAGCTGCATGCATACAGGCTGCTTCTCAGTTGCAGGCAGCCAGCTAGCGACGACTGCCGCCCCCCGTCATAATCACTTATTTTATGAAATAGTATTAAAACTCTAAACACATGAGAAGGGAGCGAAGAGAAATCAATACATTATTCATTCTCTCTCTGTATATATTAATGATAATGCTAGAGGTACTTAACATGTTTCTTATGCTTATTGGAGTACTCCACCCCTCG
>NW_021155347.1:0-215 GCF_002837175.3 Physeter macrocephalus | reverse complement strand
GCTGCTGTTGCTAACGCTACTGCTGCTGCTGCTGTTACACTACCGCTGCTGTTGCGGCTGCTGCTGCTGCGAGTACTGCTGCTGTTTCTGCAACTGCATTGACTCGGGTATTATTACAACAGGTGCTGCCGGTCCTGCTGCTGCCGTGCTGCTCTTCGGCCTGGTCCTACGCCTGCCCCCCTTCCCTGGCCGTTCCTACTACTGCTGCTGCATTC
>NW_021155346.1:1933-2227 GCF_002837175.3 Physeter macrocephalus | reverse complement strand
AGCGGCCGGGACCGCTGGTGTTGCTGCTGCTGCGGTTGCAGACAGTGCAGCACATGCGCAGGAGCGGGAGCAGCTGCCCGAGGTGAAACAGGAGGAGACACAGAAGCAGGCGGCAGCAGCAGCGTCGGCAAAGGAGGAAGAGCAGCAGGCTGAGGAAGCAGGAAGGAAAAGGACGGGCTCAGCGAGAGGGGAAGCAGACAGCGCAGCCAAAGGAGACGAACAGCAGCAGCAGCAGGTTGGAGCTGCAGAGAAGGCAGAGGAGGGAAAAGATGATGGGAAGGAGATGTCGTGTGC
>NW_021155346.1:0-1062 GCF_002837175.3 Physeter macrocephalus | reverse complement strand
TGTGAATATATATATATATATATATATATACGTGTGTTGAGAGAGACAGAGAGAGAGACACACACAGACATACACACACACTTACATCCACACGTACACACACTTACAGAGGCATGTGGGGGTGAGGTGATGTATTATGAATCTCGTTCGCCAGACTCACTCTTCCGTGGACGACGCGCAGGCACGTGCGTCACTGTTGAATCTGCAAATGATGGGCATCGTTCCTTGTGCGTGCAGCCCCGAGTTTATACAGAAGTCGCTTGGCGCGCGCCAGCGCCTCTATTTCTGTTCGTTGTTTGTGTGTCTGTGTGGCTGTCTGTCTGCGTCCGATGCATGCGCTTGTGTTTGTATGTTTTGTTCGTATGTGCCGCTGTGTGTATACGTCTTAGAAGAAGCACGCGTGAGTCTGTGTGCGCATTCAAAATACACATATGTATGTGCGTACATGCACGTGCACGCAGCAGGTTTATCCTATCTCCATACAAGTGCATGCTTCTGTTTTGATGGAGCAACTCGCGTGGGGAGGCGCTGGCCCGTGCGTGTGTGGGACGTTGCAGGCTGGACGGGTCCACGAACAAGTTTGTGCGAGAGCTGGACATCAGAGACTTCAACTCGGAGAACAGCACGTACTTCGTATATTTGATATCAACGAGGGCAGGCGGCCTGGGGATCAACTTAACCGCGGCGAACCACGTTGTCCTTTACGACCACGACTGGAATCCTTTCATTGACCTGCAGGCTGTTGACAGGTGAGTAGCAGATGGGTGGGTTTTTTCTTCGCTAAAAATCCCTACGTGCGCTGCGTCAGCGTATGTTCACAACGGTGAAACTCTCGTCATGCGCATGCGGGAGGCGGGGCTGAAGACATCTCCGTTGGGTGACTGTCTCGTGCCGCAGGCGGGAGACCAAGAGGCGGAAAACGTGTTGTTCGCCCCCTTGCGCATGCAGCAGCGCTGCGTAGAGAAAGGGTTTGCTGCTTTGGCAGAGGAAGTGCCTGCTGCTTCGGTTGAGGAAGAGTCTGCTGCTTCGCCATTCGTCTTCTCGTGCATGTTGGCAGACAGG
>NW_021155345.1:1928-2227 GCF_002837175.3 Physeter macrocephalus | reverse complement strand
GCAGAAGAATGGATAAGTGAGCTGGAAGATAGAATGGTGGAAATAACTGCTGCAGAGCAGAAAAAAGAAAAAAGAATGAAAAGAAAGGCGGACAGTCCCAGAGACCTCTGGGACAACATTTAGTGCACCAGCATTTGAATTATATGCATCCCAGAAGAAGAAGAAAGAAAGAAAGGGTCTGAGAAAATATTTGAAGAGATTATAGTCGAAAACTTCCCCAACATGGGAAAGGAAATAGTCAATCAAGTCCAGGAAGTGCAGAGAGTCCCATACAGGATAAACCCAAGGAGAAACATGCC
>NW_021155345.1:0-154 GCF_002837175.3 Physeter macrocephalus | reverse complement strand
TACCAAAACCAGACAAAGATGTCACAAAGAAAGAAAACTACAGGCCAATATCACTGATGAACATAGATGCAAAAATCCTCAACAAAATGCTAGCAAATAGAAACTAACAGCACATTAAAAGGATCATACACCATGATCAAGTGGGATTTATCCC
>NW_021155344.1:1948-2227 GCF_002837175.3 Physeter macrocephalus | reverse complement strand
TTCTGTATCTTCGTCCCCTCTGTTGCAACGTTGTCAGCAGCAGCCGCAGCAGCCGCCAGTCCTCTTAACGAGTCTCTTTTCTGACTTGCAGCAGCAGCAGCATGCCTCTGCTTCCTCTGCTGCGTCGTCGTACTACGCAGCAGCTGCTGCTGCAGCGGCTGCAGGAGAAAGTCGCGCTGCGTCTTTGCTGCAGCAGCAGATGCAGCAGCTGCAGCAGGACGGCCTCGCCCTGCAGCACCAGCTCCAGCAGCAGCAGCAACAGCAGCAGCGAGGCATCCT
>NW_021155344.1:0-414 GCF_002837175.3 Physeter macrocephalus | reverse complement strand
AGAGACATACACAGAGAGAGAGAGACAGATAGAGACACATACACAGAGAGAGAGAGAGCCACACATACACACATACACAGAGAGAGAGAGACACACACACACACACAGACACACGCGTGGAGACGAATGTGAGTAATTCTTTGGCAGAATGTGGAGGGGGCGGGGCGCCGCATGCATTTGAAAAAAAAGATGGGAAAGCCGGTGGAGAGATGTGCATACATGTGTGTGACAGAGAGAGAGAGAGTGGGAAGATGTGCATGCATGCACAGATATATCGAAGAGAGCGAGATGCAGACAGAGAAGAGGTGTGTCTCCACGTCTGTGCAGATGCATGCATGACCTGCATATACACATACATACTCATATATGTATATATGTGTACGGCTTATGCAGAAAGCCCTCACTGCTTCCACG
>NW_021155343.1:1136-2227 GCF_002837175.3 Physeter macrocephalus | reverse complement strand
CATCATTGTCCAAGTTCTGCCGCTTTTCATGTGCTGTCAAGGCCATTCGGATATACCTCTTGAAATCTGTTTCGTGCAATTCTGCCTTGCTTTCCACTCCTCTTCGTTGCGTTACCTCCATATATTTTTGGACGAGAGTTATCATTTAGAACTCTGCAGGTTTGTGAAGTGTAGGGCCCCAGAGCTCCATTTTGCAGCTGGCTTTTTTGTGAGCTGGCCGCAATACCGCAGGATTGCTTCAGGCCCTATTGTGCTTCCGCTGGGGCAGGCTGAGCCTTTGGTTAATTCCTCTTCGTAATGGGAAATTAGAGTGACATGTGCCTGTCCAAACACCTACAGCTAGTCTCTCATTGGTTCCCCGTCTTCCAGGTCACCCTCCGGACCAATTGCAGACTGGACGAAAGAGGAGTGTAAAGGCGCTGATTCTCCATGTGGGGAGATTGTTAGTACAGCGGCTGGAATGGCGAACGCGAGCACCAAGGAATGAAAACTGATTTTCGCTTTAGAAATCTTTCCCGATCACACGGTGTACCATCCCCTGGGATTCCCATGAGTGGTTTCGCTGTAGGCAGGTTGCCTTGAACCTGGAGAGGTCGGACCCATGGAATGGGTAGCACGCAGGATTACTTGAAAGGGTCTGCATTTGCGCACCCAACCTCACCGATCCTCCCAGCCCCAGGAGTATCCAGCCTTATGTCCTATGCCGCTGTGGGTGTAGATGTGGTCAATCCTGGTTGCATCACAGCCCTTGAACGCATTTTGGAAGAATTTCTCTCTCTTTGGCCGTGCTTGTCTTTTTTTCCTTTTGAAATGTAGTTTTATAATGGGGTTTAGCTGATTTTCACTGCTGTGTTTATGCCGCTTTATACACACTTGATTCACTTACAGAGAGATATCAATACTTAGGTTTTAAGATGCTTAGGAGTCTGATATATTCTTCTGCTATGAATAGGGGCTGTTAAGTCCTGTTCATTGAGAAAGGAGTAGGTCGTGGCTATTACATATTTGCTTTTTGGAACGGTATCTGTGCTAATTTCAAAGTCGTGTTTGATGCATCAGGCCACCTCACCTTTCCCCTTACGCAGGCGTAA
>NW_021155343.1:0-525 GCF_002837175.3 Physeter macrocephalus | reverse complement strand
GGTTTTTTCTGAATATATTCAGGAAAAAACGCATACGCCCTTTTTGGCCAACTGCATCATTGTCCAAGTTCTGTCGCTTTTCATGTGCTGTCAAGGCCATTCGGATCTACCTCTTGAAATCTGTTTCGTGCAATTCTGCCTTGCTTTCCACTCCTCTTCGTTGCCTTACCTCCATATATTTTTGGACGATAGTTATCATTTAGAACTCTGCAGGTTTGTGAAGTGCAGGGCCCCAGAGCTCCATTTTGCAACTGGCTTTTTTGTGAGCTGGCCGCAATACCGCAGGATTGCTTCAGGCCCTATTGTGCTTCCGCTGGGGCAGGCTGAGCCTTTGGTTAATTCCTCTTGGTGATGGGAACTTAGAGTGACATGTGCCTGTCCAAACACCTACAGCTAGTCTCTCATTGGTTGCCCGTCTTCCAGGTCACCCTCCGGACCAATTGCAGACTGGACGAAAGAGGAGTGTAAAGGCGCTCATTCTCCAAGTGGGGAGATTGTTAGTACAGCGGCTGGAATGGCGAACGC
>NW_021155342.1:2049-2227 GCF_002837175.3 Physeter macrocephalus | reverse complement strand
GTGAAGAAGAAACGGACGATCCTTTGGCCTTTCTTTTGGGTGGAAGCGACCGGGAGCATTCGACTCGCGCCAGGCATCCCGATCCTTTTCACACTTTTTTCACTTTAGCGGGTCTGTCGCTTCTTTGTGAAATGACCCGAAAGAGTACGTTGACAGATGATGAAGCGCACACAAACGT
>NW_021155342.1:0-187 GCF_002837175.3 Physeter macrocephalus | reverse complement strand
GTTGGCTGCAGCTAACTTCTGTCCGTCGGCAAAATGAGGCGCATACGAATGTCAGTAAAAGCGATGTGGTTCCATCTTGCTGTAGCTCACTGCTCACCTCCAGCGTTATATCTGAACACACTTACATGTAAAAAGTGTATGCTTCTGTATAATCAGTCAATCATACGCATAGCACCTATGCATGTAT
>NW_021155341.1:1140-2227 GCF_002837175.3 Physeter macrocephalus | reverse complement strand
ACACACACACACACACACACACACACGTGTAAACACTTTTTCAGTTGTGGGTGGGTGAAATACTCATCAGCTGCCTACTTAAGTTGTAGAAGGTGAATAAACATTACGTGCGGAAGAGGCAGGGTGTTTGGCATTGCTCCATATACGTGTTCGTCCTGCAGCGGCGGCTGCTCCCTTGCTATATCTGCTTACACTGCCACTTGCTCTGTCCCAAGGGATACTGCGGCTCCTGCTGATGCTGTGCTTGCTCCTGCTCAAGCTGCGGGTTTTTGCGCTAGTGGCGGTACTGCTGCTTGCCGATTGCTTCTGCTAAGGCTACTACTCCGGCTTCGTCCCCTCCTGATTCCGGTGCTACTGCTGCTACTTCTGCTGCTGCTGCTGCCGCTAGTAGCGCGTCCCATGTGGTGCGTCTACGGGTGGGAGACGCCTTGAGAGTTGCTCGTCTGGGTTTATACTGCGGTGGCGCTGCTGATACGCTTCGCCTTCGCTGCGGCTTCTTGTATACGGTGTTGCCGCTGCTGTCGCTGCTGCTACTGCCAGTGACAGTTAGTTCATGCAGCCGCGTGGTGCTGTTGCTGCTGTTGCTGGTCCCACCATTGCTCTTCATCCGCACAAGCAAACGCTGCCTTTGCTCTTTCCACTGCGCGACTCTCACGCATGCTGCTGCCGCAGCTGCAGCATCGAGTGTATGTGCATGTGTGTGTGCGTTTGGGTGTTTCCTCCTGTAGCAGGTTTTGGTGTGCTGTTATCCCTGAAGAAACGCTGCAAAAGCATTCAAGCATTTCATTCAAGCATTTCCTCCCTTTCTTCCTCACCGACGGCCGGCGGGAAAAACGGGGTCAGTTTCCCGCTTTCTTTTTCCTCTTCGTCCCGCCTGCGATGCCCGCCAACGGGCGGGGCTGCAAGCGCTGCCGCTGCGGCGCAGTGGGGGGAGAGACACTGCGTCGCGAGTCCCTGCAGGACTTTATACCGGCATTTTCTGTGTTCGGTGCGTCGTTTGGAAGCGTTTGTCGTCGTCTTCTGTGCGGCCGAGTGTCACTCGGCAAGCCTGTTCCGACGCGGCGCCAGCCTTGGCTAGTTTTGCTTT
>NW_021155341.1:0-686 GCF_002837175.3 Physeter macrocephalus | reverse complement strand
CAGAAGCGTGACGCTCTGACGTCTGCTTCTGTTTGGAGCGCTGGAGAAAAAGGACGAGGAGTCCAGTAGCTGTGTATTCTCTTAGGCGGACTCCCCTTACTGCTCTCTCCCGGCCCGGCGCACGCATGCACTCTCTCGAGCAGACACACACTTTCGCTCTCTCTCACTCTCACCCCTCCCCTTTTGTGTGAGTCCCCACGGCTGCAGACTGAGGACCTTTTCTTCCTCTCTGTGCCGGTACACGTATGTCTTCGCCTGCGCCTGCGCGCATGCGCACACGCGCCTGCAGCAGCCGCATAAACATGAAGATATATACCTCTGTGTGAGTGTATGTGTGTGTGGGTGTAAATGTGCGACACCAGTTGCACCTGGGCGATTATAATGTCGACAAGTGGAAATCCCAAGGTACACGCGTATATGTATGTGTGTCTCGCTCTCTCTGCGTAAGACGTGGAGACATGTGAATTTTGCTGCGTATCCCTGCACAAGTCTGAGGGAGCTGTTCGTGTATGTGGAGGGAGGCCGTGTCAGCGAATCCAAGGCGCAACACGCTGCCGCTCAACGGTTGCCGGACTGCGTGTTGCAGCAGCAGGAATCTGGTGCGCGCAGCACTACCAGCAAAACACTACCAGCAGCACTTGCAGCAGCAGAGCACTTCGTTTCCCACGAGGCAGCGGAAGTCACAT
>NW_021155340.1:1991-2227 GCF_002837175.3 Physeter macrocephalus | reverse complement strand
ATGTGTATATGTGGAGAGGCTTGTGCATAGGGGCCACCCCACAGACAAGCCGTGGCCTCTGCTGCATGCATGCCTGCCACGCGCGCGTCCACCGACAGCAGGGCGAGGAAATCACGCGCATGTCAGTCTGTGGGGAGGCCACGTGGCGAGAGGCCTTCTCCATCCTCTTCTGCTTCTCTTTCTCCGCAGCCTCGAAGCTACAGTATAATCTTGTCTCTCAGGAGCATTCTGTGAAT
>NW_021155340.1:0-330 GCF_002837175.3 Physeter macrocephalus | reverse complement strand
ACAGACAATAAATGTATATTTCTGCTGCACCCAGGCGGCTGACACATATACAGTATATATGTGTCTGCTGCGCAGCCAGAGGCGTCTGAGCAGTGGTGGGTGCATCCATAGCAGCAGCAGCAGATGGTCTCTGCATCAGCAGCTGCAGCAGACACTCACTGCAGGCCTGCCGGTTTTTCTCCAGCGGTCGTGCTTCCTCCGCAGCACACAGACAGGGGTGCTGCTGCTGCATGCGTGGGGTGTGGGGTGCGCTGCTGCCTCGGGATCAGTAAGGGGGTGTGTGGGCCTACACTGCATGCGCTAAGCTGCGGCATCTCTGCTGCTGAGAGA
>NW_021155339.1:1627-2227 GCF_002837175.3 Physeter macrocephalus | reverse complement strand
CCTTAGTGTTTTATCTGTAGAAGCAGATAATCACCATACTTACTTCACAGAGGTGTTGTGAAGATTAAGTGAGTTAGCGGTATACGTAAAGAACTTAGAACAATGCCAGGAACCAAATAAGCAGTATATAAAGGTTGGCTACCACTTGCTCAAAGTCATAATAAATGGCATATCTGGGATTTTAGTCCTGCTGATGCTACCACTATGCAATGTCTCCTTTACAGAGATTTTCTAGTTCAGAAGAGAAGATGGAGATCCAGGCATCTGCCATCACATCAGAGCTAGACCACCTTTCACATCTCCAAGGGCAGGCCCTGGCACTTCAGCTTCTATTCACTGTTAAATTCAAGGCTGGCCAAATCTGATTCCACTCTACAGCTTGGACAAGAACTTTTTACCTGAAGATAACAATTTTAGGCTAACCTATAACGTCATGAAAAATCATCATATTCTTAAACTCCCCATATAGTTCACTCATTCCCACAAGTACTTACCACTGTAGGATTTATTAATGAGCCATCAATGGCACCTTCCATGGCCTTTTTTCTCAAGTCTCCAGCATTTTTTACATCTTTAAATAACAGAAGGGTCACCCTGTAT
>NW_021155339.1:0-302 GCF_002837175.3 Physeter macrocephalus | reverse complement strand
TGGAAAAAAAATAGATACAGACAGAATGTATACCCAATTATACAAAAAGATGCACTCAGAAAGCAAAAACATAAAGGAAGCACACCAAAATACGGCCATCTTGGATAGCAGAATTGCAGGTAATTTTTATTGTTTTCTATAAAAAATATTTTTGTGTGTATGTTCTGAATTTTCTGCAGTGTGCACACAAAATATAATGAGTACATATAACCAGGGAGGAAAAAAAATTTGTGGTTTTTGTTTTTACACTTGGGCAAAAAGGCCCCCTAGCAAACGTCAAAATGGTTTGTTTTGTTTTATAT
>NW_021155338.1:2066-2227 GCF_002837175.3 Physeter macrocephalus | reverse complement strand
AGCACCATGCAGACTCACTAGCAGCAGCAGCAGTAGCAGCAGCAGCACCACGCAGACTCATTAGCAGCAGCAGCAGTAGCAGCAGCAGCAGCACCACTCAGACTCATTAGCAGCAGCAGCAGAGCCTGGTGGCAGACACAACCACCCCCCTACACACGCAT
>NW_021155338.1:0-152 GCF_002837175.3 Physeter macrocephalus | reverse complement strand
AGACAGAACAACAATAGAAAACAAAAACTCCAGTGAAGCAGTCTATCAGACAGACAGAACAACAACAGGAAAAAAAAACTCCAGTGAAGCAGTCTATCACCACTCACTCTCTACGGCAGTTTTTTTACCGAATAATCTTTGCTTTGCCTCGA
>NW_021155337.1:1945-2227 GCF_002837175.3 Physeter macrocephalus | reverse complement strand
CAGTGGAGCAAATTTAGCCAAATACTACGGAGGCAGTCTAAGTACACATGAGGACGAGTGTTACCACACCCCGTCGTTGGAACGTCCCCGCAACGTCGACGGCAACAGCGCTCTGGTGTCATCCCATTAGCGGTGCATGGGAACTTCATTGTGAGAAAAAAAAACCTCTGAAAAACGGGACGGGAACGTCGTCCTCCACACCACATCTGTGGTGTCCGTTCAGCGGAACACTGACGTCATGTGTCTACTGTGGAACGTTTGTGTCTAGTGTTTCTACAGTGG
>NW_021155337.1:0-1099 GCF_002837175.3 Physeter macrocephalus | reverse complement strand
GAAAAAAAACTTCTACCCAAAAAAACGCGAGCAGCCTTGCAGGCTGCCGTGCTTCCTTATTAGACTCTCGACGCGCGAAGACGTCCTCTTTGTACTGAGATGCGCACACAGAGGTCCCCCAACATATTTCTACGGGAAGCAGGTAAAGACGGCACAAGCGCCTCATAGAAAACAGACACTTCCTGCAGCAGAACACAAGCACCTCCCCTTAATCCCTATCCACTCTATACATACACCTCCTCTTCCGGTGTAAAGACACCCACGCGCGTCCGTAGATATCTCTGCTGCGGAGGCAGTTGGTGAGAACGGACAGTACCACCGAGAAACAGTCGACGTAAAAACATGAAACACCCCTACAAACGCAGCACGATGCCCTCTCTTTTGACAAACTTCACCAACAAGCAGCAGCAGCAGCATTCCCCCTCGAGCAGCCGCATCGCCTAAATATCCGCAGGGCGGCACAGCAACAGCAGCACTGCAACAGCATTATTCTGACACCACCAGCAGCAGCGCCACCACCGCCAGCCGCACGGAGGGCAGCAACAATAGCCGGGCATGCCGCTGTGGCCAAGACAGAGAGCAGCAGGTAACAGCAGGAAGGGGTTGTATACCATAGTAACTCTCTTTCACGTCAGTCTCGTTCATGCTTTTGCTCTCTCTCTCTTTTGTTCTCCTGTATGCTTCTTCTCTGCGGTTTCCTCCGGTGACACTTCACCGCGGTCTTCCCTTTAACTTCCCGAGAAACTGCTGCTGCCGCCGAAGCCCCTCCACGCGGCTACAGTAACAGCAAGAGCAGCAGCAACTTCCTGCTCCCGCTTCCTCTCTTCGCTTGTGCACACGGCGGGGGGCAGCCGCCCAAGCAGCAGCAGCAGGCGGCCACGTCCACACAGCAGCAACGGTGTCCTTCAGGAAGCTGACGACAGCAACTACGTCGCAGCAGCAGCAGTCGTGTCATAGCAAGAGAAAAGCTCTTGCTTTTTGTGCTCTCGCTGCTGCTCTTATACGCATGTATTCGCTGCTTCTGCTGCGGATGTGCCGCGCCGTGCTTCCTTTCCTGATGATGCGGTACTGCTGCAGTCGCTGCTGTCTCCCCTGGTAT
>NW_021155335.1:1092-2227 GCF_002837175.3 Physeter macrocephalus | reverse complement strand
CAGTGCCCAGATTTGCCAACCGGGAGGTTCTCTTTGACTTTACTTCCTGAATTAGTCCAGAACTGCGGAGAGCGGAGACAAGCCTTCCATCCCACTCTGTACCGTCTCACTCCGCATACCCCTTCCACACTCCACTGTACGCCTAGCCAGCTGTCAATGACGCACACAAGGTGCCGTGGCGCACAGTACACTCAGCAGCAAATGGTAAACCTGAAAGGAATGCAAGAGGACGTTTATGCCATCGTGATGTCTGGTTCCATATCGGCCTGCTTTGGTCTTTCATGAATCGCGCCATGGATGCCTGCATGTGCGGCGGACAACAAAGCGCACAACAAAAAAATGGCGAGCTTCCGCTTTGCATCCAGTCTCCAGCGTCCTAATTCCATACCTCGGTACGCTCCTTCTTGTCTCTTTCCTTCTTTTTTCCATGCCTGAACTTGGTTATGTGTAATCGTTGGCGGCGGATGACGTCGCTCTACACGACAACTGCATTCAGCTTGCGCACCTGTGCTTACTCTACCTAGTCATTGCTCCCGGACACTGTCTCCATAGGCGAGAAATTTGTTTCTCTTCCTCGCCCTTGCGTGATGCTTCCGCACGGCCCCTGCAAGCCCACAAGAAACGCTCCTGAATTTCTGCGCCCTATTTTTCACCAGTCGCCCCCAACAGGGCGTCCCTGCCTGTATTTCCGTTGCTCATCACACCGTGGCGATCTGTTCACCACACAAGAAGCGATATTCATTCACGCGACGTACATCTGGATATGGCTGTGCTCTTTCTGAGGTGACGATGGTAAAACGGCTCGTGCAGCACGACTGCGCGGTCCGGCCTACCATGCTTCCTTTCCCTGTGACAAGCGGGCCGAGTGGCTGGCCAACCATTTTGACCTGCATTTCGCACTTTGGAGGCTGGTGCTGTCGTCCGATACTGCTTTGCCTATTTCCTCAGTTGCTTCTCTAAACCCAGGTAGTGAGCACCCTCTACTTAATGAGTTCCTACCTCAACGCGTGAACGTCCACGCTACCACTGCTGTACATCAGTCTGTCTCCAGCTTTTTGGTTTGTCCTTTATCTCAACGGGAGCGTGAGCCTCCAGCATTGCGCACACAGCGTAGCTTACTTTCCTCCACTGAACC
>NW_021155335.1:0-791 GCF_002837175.3 Physeter macrocephalus | reverse complement strand
AAAATTCATTCAACAACCACTCGTCCTGCCCGAAAATTCTTTGCAGTCGATAACCCCCAACTGCAATCGACACATTGTTTTCAGATGAAATCGCAGATCCCGTTTCAAATGCACAGGCTCCTCGCGCTTTGTCAACGGCCACGATGTATGCTCATGCACACTAACACTACTACTATTACCACTGCTACTACTGCTACTACCATAAAGCAGGCTGGCACGGGGATCCCGGTGAATCGTCAGTTTCCGATGTCACAGTTGCCTCGCAAGACTTCATTGTTCAAACCGTTCGTGCTGTGCTCACCTGCGCTTGTGAAACACAATCTCTGCACCTCTGCTGCAGAGAAGCGCTACTGCCGGAGACGTTGTACGGAAGTCTGTCGGAACTACCTGAGCTTCACTATGTAGACACCAAGTGAACGCCTCGATGCACGAAGGTCTTCTAGAAAAACTTGCACAGAGCATGAAATGCGCAAAAACTCTCGTCACGCACGTCCTCGCCGAACCACTCAGGATTCCAGACACCTTCCTCCAGCTCCCAGTCACTGCTCCTGTATCCACCCAACCCACCCACACTATCGGAATACCCTTCGCCTCGCTCACGTCCCCGTCTGACTTATTCGATGTGCGCCACCACCAACAGGGTTTGTACCATGCCGTATTTTAATGAAGCGTGTTCTTTTTGGTCTCACGCGCTGAATTATTTACCAACTATTGAACCTGGCTGCAGTACTTCCGTCCCAATCCGTGCCGTCTCACTTCACACATTCCTTTCGTATTCTGCGTAAGTTCAG
>NW_021155334.1:1731-2227 GCF_002837175.3 Physeter macrocephalus | reverse complement strand
GTGTAGGTAGTTGCAAGTTTGGATATACATATATGTTTATATGTTTCAGCTGTATAGGTATTTTTGTGTCTCAGGGTCAACAGTAGACACGTGTTGTTTGACGACGTCTGCAGCTTCCCAGCCATGTTAGCACACACCAACTCTGTATAGTATGCCATTACACAAACACGCGTGCATATGTACATTGTGAGGCATACGCAGTCGCAACTGGCTTCCAGACACGGTGACCTGAGGATTCTACAGCTCCATCCCCGTTGGGTTTTCGGCAGGTTCAGCAAAATGGCGGGAACCTGTAATGTCTTTTGAGTTTAATACAAGTCCACGTGGGGTTCCAGTGATCATGGCCATGGGTGCGCGTAGCAGTTAGGTAACCTGTCCTGGGGAGGTTCCTGGGTGTAGCACCCATTCGCGTGAGTCCGCAGAAATATGGTACGTTTTCTGAGCTGCCGTGTTCCTTTTCAGCAACAAAGGAAGGCGCGTGAAAAGGAAGCGAAAA
>NW_021155334.1:0-282 GCF_002837175.3 Physeter macrocephalus | reverse complement strand
GAACTCACGTGATACAAGGGTCGTCGGGTCTGCCTGGACGTGTTGCCGTTTGTTTGTTCTGCTTTTACTGAATTGTGTTGAAGCATATGCATGTGTGTGTATATGTATATATACGGATAGAGAAGTAAACACGTGAGCAACTACGGAGCAGGGTGCCGCCTACTGGGGGCAGGCGCGTAAGAACACGTCGGGGGGGCACGCTAGTGTTAGACAAAGGCGCATGGAGAGTGTATAGTTATGTTCTTGGCACTTCGGAAAAGCCACAAGTTCTTGGGTACACAG
>NW_021155333.1:0-2228 GCF_002837175.3 Physeter macrocephalus | reverse complement strand
TTCCACCGTGCCCTGGAAGTCTTGGTCAAGGCCCTCGTCTGAGTTGCCAGGAGAAAACACTCTGCTTACTATTCTTCGAGGACATCTCACCGTACCTCACTCTACGTAAGGTGAAATTCAGCATGCTAATATGGTGTGGCGCTCACGGAACACTCAACGTGAGCACTTGCCTGGAGGTATGGCCCTGTATTGCAGTGCAGACGGGGACGCGGGCAGAAGTTTCAGTGAGGCCGTAGTCACTGCTCTGTATTATTTTCAAGGCAGTAGGCTTTTCAGGAACCCTAGTAGTTTTGCGTGGGCATCGTATTCCTTTCAAAAGCTCTTAGCAGCCTCAGTCTACCCCGTACCTGCCTAGCCACATCCCGGCCCGTAGCCCTTCCGAGTCACTCTGTGTATGCCGAGTGTAGGGCAACACATTACACTCTTGGGAGAGCTTGATTTCCAGAGCACTCTCACAGCTTCACCAACACCTTTCTAGCCAGTTTCACCATGCAGGGGATGTCGGTCTCATTGCCCTAGTCTGAGTTGCACTGAGAAATACACTTGGCTTTGCATTCTTTCAGGACTTCGTCCCTGAAGTCATAGGAGCCTCGCGTGAGCTCCGTATTCCCTGCAAGAACACTGAGTACCCCCAGGCTCCACTGGTACTGCTTAGCAATATCCAGGCCCGTAGGCCTTCGGAGTCACTCTGTGTATGCCAAGTGTAGAGCAACACACTGCAGTCTTTCTTCGCAGAGCTTGATTTCCCCAAGACTCCCACAGCTTCGCGCACACCGTTCTTGCCACTTCCTGCAGGCCGTGGAAGGTGGACACATTGCCGTAGTCTGAGCTGCACTGAGAAAAACACTCGGCTTCGCATGCAATCTAGGACCTCCTACCTGAAGTCACCTTGCCTCTGGGAGAAAGTCGGCTTGCGTTCCTAGTGCAACTAAAGCCCATTTCTTCGTGGAGCACAGCAGGCTTTTGAAGAGCCACAGGCCCGGAGGCCTAGCCAGGGCGTTTCATGGTTGAGGCAGTTCGCTGGATGCGGAACACCGTGTTTCGAGAAGTCGATTCACGGAAACAACCACTGTGTACTCAGTGTCTCTTTGGACTTGTAAGAAACCACAGGGATGTATGCTGCGTGTGCCTATGGAAATGGGGGCCCGACGGTACTAAGCCTGCCTTCCCCGTTTCAAAGTTCCCTTATGCTGCCTTGAAGCCTCCTGAAATTCCGTGATGGTGGCAGGCCTCTAGCCACCGTAGGCATGGCTCTGGGAAGAAAATGAGTATTCTCTAGCTACACGGAGTGCTTCCAAGGCTGTAGTGGAACTCATCGTGCCGTGCTCTAGAGCCTAAGGGAAACTGGACAGGAGCACGTGCCTCGAGGTTAGGGCGTGAGGAGCCATGCACAAGGTGGCTTGCAGCTGTATCCATGAGGTCTTAATGGCTGTTCTGCTTTGTGAAAGGAAGTCTCCTTTTCCGGATTCTGTGCCCCTCGGGTGTGCCTCATTTTCCCACCAAGATCACTGAGTACCTCCAGAACCCTGTGCGCATGATGAGCAACGTCGAGGCCCATAGGTCCCTCGGAGGCCGTCTGTGTAAGCCGAGTGAACGGGCAAACTTTTGCACGTTACTTCAGGAGAGCTACATTTCCAAAGCCCTTGAACAGCCTAAGGACCACATTTCTACCTTCCACCGTGCCCTGGAAACTTGGTCAAGGCCCTCGTCTGAGTTGCCAGGAGAAAACACTCTGCTTACTATTCTTCGAGGACATCTCACCGTACCTCACTCTACGTAAGGTGAACTTCAGCATGCTAATATGGTGTGGCGCTCACGGAACACTCAACGTGAGCACTTGCCTGGAGGTATGGCCCTGTATTGCAGTGCAGACGGGGACGCGGGCAGAAGTTTCAGTGAGGCCGTAGTCACTGCTCTGTATTATTTTCAAGGCAGTAGGCTTTTCAGGGACCCTAGTAGTTTTGCGTGGGCATCGTATTCCTTTCAAAAGCTCTTAGCAGCCTCAGTCTACCCCGTACCTGCCTAGCCACATCCCGGCCCGTAGCCCTTCCGAGTCACTCTGTGTATGCCGAGTGTAGGGCAACACATTACACTCTTGGGAGAGCTTGATTTCCACAGCACTCTCACAGCTTCACCAACACCTTTCTAGCCAGTTTCACCATGCAGGGGATGTCGGTTTCATTGCCCTAGTCTGAGTTGCACTGAGAAATACACTTGGCTTTGCATTC
>NW_021155330.1:1121-2228 GCF_002837175.3 Physeter macrocephalus | reverse complement strand
AGTACGATATTTCAACAATACAAGCGCGGACGTTCACTCGGGTTTCAGGTCTTGGCAACTTGCAAGTATCCTTTTATTTTGTAGGTTTCTTCAGAATATGGGCCTGGCGGTTCTGCAGTACGATATTTCAACAATACAAGCGCGGACGTTCACTCGGGTTTCAGGTCTTGGCAACTTGCAAGTATCCTTTTATTTTGTAGGTTTCTTCAGAATATGGGCCTGGCTCCAATTGAAAGTATGTTTTCTTCCAGGACTTTTTCTGGAGAGGTTTAGTTCAGTCAGTCTAGCTGTCTACGCTGCATCAGACGTTCTCTTCCATCCTCTCTTTCGTCATCCCAGCGCATATGTTTCCTCACTTCCAGCAAAGAAAGGGGAACGACATAAACGGAGACGTCACGATACAGACTGGTTCAACACGTTGGGTAGTGCTAGACCACAACATGCAGCGACATTTCACAACATATGCCAACAAGTTACGACTATATTAGGGCACTGCGGCTTCCGGAAATACTGGTAAAGCACCACTCACACTATCCGCCCGTGTGAGAGTTTACGCAATACGGTAAAGAAAGAAATACGTGGTCTACAGAGGACACTGTCCACAAGCTCCTAATCACAGGGGTGGAACCAGTAAGAACGCTACGCGTAACTTCAGTGGGAACACATGCGGTTTGTCTTCCTCGGGCATGTGTAATTAAACAATTCTCTCCGTTGGCCGTTGCGGCTATTTTTTCTCCCATGATTGAACGGGTTTACATGGAAGCATGGGGAGTGGGAAAATAAGATTTACAGGAGTGGTAGATTGAGGAAACATACAACGAGAAAAGCCAGTGGAGCACGCATGTGGAAGAACATTCTACAAGCGATAATGTGCAGAACAGGTACATAGAAGAAATCAATGTAAGCGTAAGATTCACATAAAATGCGGAAATTTTTGGCAGGAATTTACATGAAGCATACGAGTACCACTACAGGTAACATCTGCGCGCGTTGAGGATTTGCATGTACGTAAACGGTATTCTTCTGCGTTTCCCCCCTGCGTCAAGAGGTAAGCGATTTCCTGTGTGCGGTGGCAATCGCTTTCCAGTTTCCCTAGGTGAATTTTTC
>NW_021155330.1:0-659 GCF_002837175.3 Physeter macrocephalus | reverse complement strand
TCACCCGTGACTATATATGTTCGTATATTCCCTCCGATTTCTGGCGGACCATCACTTAGGGTGGCAAAGGAATATATGCGGCTTTACTTGCGCTCTCCAGGCTTTTAGACGGACAGAAATCAAACATAATCCTGAGATGGGTCTTCACTGCTTACTGGTCTCCGGTAGGATGTGTATATGTATGTACACGTCAGTACGTGAACACACGGATAACTTGATACTTGAGCAGGATCTCCAGTGAAGTGCTCAGGCTATTCACTGATCCGAGATGTCCGCATGTCTGCTGAACTACGAATGACAAGAAATGGTATACAACACAGAACTGTTTGTCCCTTGTCGAGGACACCGGTGTAGTCTGCATTAAACTTATTAATGACATTATATATATATATATATATATATGTACATACATTAATAGTAGGTGCATAGCCCACGTCTGCACATTGGTGGATTACACACTCCTGTATAGGTATTTATATGTAGTGAAAATAGTGAGAGGCCTCACCAATCATCAACGTTCATGACCACAAGTATTTGTTTCCTATCGTAATGAGTACGTAGACCTCGTTCCTGGATATATGCCCCTCGGGCGGTACATATTTAAACGTTGGGTGGAAGTGAAATGTATGCAGCATTTTATGTGAATTCGGCACACATGT
>NW_021155329.1:1736-2228 GCF_002837175.3 Physeter macrocephalus | reverse complement strand
GTTTCGTTCTTCCAAGACGAGACTACGTAGAACACTCTAGCATGTTTGTTGCGTCTACCAGACGTTGTTCTTCGTGAAGGCTTCACGGACATCCACACATAGGTAGTTCCATGTGCAATGACGACACCGCTGCTTTTCTTCGCTGTCACTTCTGCATCCAGATATCCAGGCCGCAGCGGCTTGTGCGCGCGCGTATTGCGACTGCTGCTGCTGCTGCCGTCCGCCTAAGCGTTTGGAAAGTAACAGCTATTTCAGCTGCCCGTAACAGCTAATTTCCTGGTTGGTGAACACTTGTTTTGCGGTTGCCGAATCGTGCGGTTGCATGTATGCATCGTATGTATGGTAGTGATAACAACAGTACCCCATGAAGTCTCCGACTGAAATCAGAGAAGATTCACTGCGGCATCCTTCTTTGGCGGTGCGGAAGAATTTCGAGCAACAAATGAAAGGGCATATTCTTAGTAGACGTGCTACGTACTACCGTCACCGCCC
>NW_021155329.1:0-472 GCF_002837175.3 Physeter macrocephalus | reverse complement strand
CGGAAAACGCCGGGGGGTATTCATGTCCTCACGAGTCGATGGTCGCTGTCGAGGCGGAGGAGGTAGACCTGAAATGGACGTGTGACGGCCAGGAAAGAAAACTGTCAGGAGTAGACTGCGAGATTCACGTATCTGTTGAAGTACTTCTCCATACCCGCTTTTGTTGTCAGTAACTGTGGTACGTTGTCCGCTAGCAGAGACTAGTTTGGTTTATCGAAACAAAAAGCTTTTAGACTTGGCTTTTCGCGTTTTTCAACGGCTTTGGTTTCGGTTCGTTTTTTACGGGCGCTTGTCAGCAGTGGTTATCGCAGGCACTCTCTCGGCGTATGCAATTAATCCCATTAGCAGATCCAATTCGGCAGTGCCAGTCTGTGAGCGTTGAGACCACCTTATGTTGCGCTTTGAGGTGTGGCAGGTAAACTCTGTATAGCTCAAATGTCTGACCTGCCCTGCACTACACAGATTACATACC
>NW_021155326.1:1793-2228 GCF_002837175.3 Physeter macrocephalus | reverse complement strand
CCGCTGAAGCGAACCATCTCTCAAACAAGCACTAAGAAGACGCAACCTGACGAGTGGCCATGCGATCACCTCTTTTCGACCTAAGACGAGCCGTCTAAGAGGGCGCCGTCCACGCACTGCCTGTGGGTCTGTGCTACGAGCCTCCCCTGAAAACTGTTAAGCCTTTTCCCCATGCTTGCTCTCGCCGTAACAAGCTCCGCTCCCCAACGACGCATCCTCAGTACATCCTCCTACGATACGTAAACATGCGTCTGTCGAGCCACTCCTGTCCACCCTTCGTCAACTAATAGACATCCATAGGAGAGCCTCTGTAGAGACTTTTGTTTCGAGTGCAGAGCGTCCGCGTTGAGCTCACCAGCTGAATTATTTACCTCGGGAACTGATTGCCATGACAGTGTCTTCACCCTCACCCCCTGTCTCCGGTTCATAAACCTC
>NW_021155326.1:0-619 GCF_002837175.3 Physeter macrocephalus | reverse complement strand
CGCCCTTGCTCCGCATTAGGAACATAACTGTGGTCGCTGCATGCGAATCACGTGGGCGGATTGAGCGTCGGATATCGTTTGGTAGGCGAAACACGAGAACAGCATTCACGAGAATGCTAGCCGCATCATGCACAATCAGGCAGAGCCATGCGTGACTGTCGCTGCCTTATTCCCATCACTAGCCTCGGTCAGCTCGACCACCTGTTCTTCCTGTTCCATCGATGTTCGACGTCCGCTCGTTTGTAACAGGCACATTCGTTTGCTCGCCTAGGTCTCTCATCTCCTACGGTCGTCCAAGACAACGACACTCTCTGCATTGCCTCTCTCGCCATTTCAGAATGGACTCCGGGTTCTTACTCGCTGATATCCTCGCAGCGAGATCTGGGCGTCGCAGCAGTTACATCGCCTCAATTGATACACTCTGACTCCATTCAACACTTCCGCACTAGCCCGTACACACAGGCGGCTTCCAGTGAGATACACCTGCTCCCCTGCCGCACTGCGGTGTACACAGACTATGAAACCGCACCATGATTCGCACGTACCTCCTTGTTATCGTCAGACCAGAGAAGCACACCGCATCTCTCTGTTCGTCTGCTAGTTGCAAAACAACAGCTCC
>NW_021155324.1:1965-2228 GCF_002837175.3 Physeter macrocephalus | reverse complement strand
AAGGAGCAGTAGTGTTTTTCAGGGATGGACAATTAATATGGCCAGTGAGATGGCATATCTCAAGGGCTCCCACCTCTCAGGGGCAGGGATGAGGTCTGTGTGTCTTCTGAGGGCACATGGGCTGTTCTGGGCCAGCCTCTGAGATGTGAGGACCTGATGCCCAAGGAAAGAGACTTGAGTTTACCAACACCAATGATCCTGCCTTTTCAGCAAGGGAAAGAACTTCTTGCAGTCTTGGGAGGACAGTAAGAGCACTGGATGAG
>NW_021155324.1:0-434 GCF_002837175.3 Physeter macrocephalus | reverse complement strand
GTGAAGTGACTCCTCTTCACTGTATATCAAGAGGACAGGCTCTTAAGGGAACTTCTCACTTATATTCTTAACTTTGGTCATCCAGCTGAAGTAGTGTTGGTCAAGTTTTCCCATAGTGAGGTTAATTTTTTTCCCATGTCCATCCTGTGTGTCTTATTTAGGAGGAAGTCATAATGCAGAACCCACGCTTGAGGAGAGAGGGGTTAGCTTCACATCCTTGATGGACAGCTGAGTGGCTATATACATTGTTTAGAAGTTTTCTGCATAGGAGATTTCTATTTAACACCATTCATCAAAAACTATGTAATTTATTTTTACCAGTTTGGACACGTGAATAATTATTGTAAACTTTTGGTTATAATCCAGCACTATGTTATTAGACTTCTTAGTTAATTCTTGCTTTGGCTATTGAGAGCTTTTTCCATTTGCTCCTG
>NW_021155323.1:2048-2228 GCF_002837175.3 Physeter macrocephalus | reverse complement strand
CGAGATGGCGGCAACATTTTGTAGTTGAGACAACGCCAGAAGCACGTCTCTTAAACAATTGATCTCACGGCGCTCTGGACCGGGATCATCGACGGTTTTGGGGCAACGCTTGACATTTTTGCTGCCACCTTGTCGCATTTACACCCGTCTGACGCTTTCGAGGAAACAAGGGGTCGCAGG
>NW_021155323.1:0-1336 GCF_002837175.3 Physeter macrocephalus | reverse complement strand
TGTACTAATGTCCGTTCATTCACAACCTTTAGGGGCCCCCGATCTCGCAGAGGAAGCAAGTGACGCCGGGCTGCTATTCTGCGCAGCAAATCGTGTGGTGAGCCCGTTCTTACCATAACTGCTGTTGAGTGTCGGGGTGCGCGTACACTGTGTTCACCAACAGGTAACGTTGCCTGACAACTAGGGTAATTTGTTTGTACTAATGTCCGTTCATTCACAACCTCTAGGGGCCCCCGATCTCGCAGAGGAAGCGAGTGACGCCGGGCTGATGTTTTGCGCCGCAAATCGTGTGGTGAGCCCGTTCTTACCATAACTGCCGTTGTGTGTCGGGGTGCGCGTACACTGTATTCTCCAGCAGGTAACGTTGCCCTTCTGATCATGGCGTATTTACTAGGTTTCAGCTGCGTGTACGGCGGTTAAGGCTTGACGGGGAACGACTTCGAGGGATACGCACAACTGAACAGTATGTATATGCAAGTGTGCCCTCTGATTCTGTGCATTCTCTCGATGTCCTACAATTTGACGGTTCAGCCACATCTCTTGCTCTTCTCTGTAACGTGCGTAGATACTGTCAGGCCTACCGCAAATCGCACGGCATCCACTTGTTAGCCTTACCAAATTGTGACCAGATGGCACGGCAAACTTTTTTTACAGTTAAGCCGCGAGCCTGCCTCACCGCCCGCGGCAGCCTGCGTGGTCAGGATACTGTGCAGCGGGCTCGCCACTGAGGTTTCCCACAACAGTTAGTCATCGCACGTGCTGGAGAATTCACACTCACCATTGGCCGTGGGGGAGCACCGACCGCAGATGCAGAGCTTGTTGAATGAATGGAGTCACGGATCATTACAGCCCTCGTCTGAGAGACCGGGAAGCTCTGCCGGCATTCAACCCGAAGCATGTGCACCTAGCTACTGCTCTTCGAATTTCATGCTGCCTCTTCTTGTGTGTGTGATGCTTATGGTATGCCTGCGTAGACGGAGTCTCTGACCATCTTCCGAGGACGTACTCAGCCGCCACTACAATCTTTCTTCGATGTCCCTACTGGATCTAGTCCTGCCTAGCTTTACGCTAACAGATGTTACACTTACCACTCGTAGCTCTTGGAAATCCTTGCACGCTACCTACGTCGTACTTACGTATGTGGTTACGGTGGCTGTCTAAGGCCCGTTGCTCTTAAAAGAAAATGCCGTCGCTGTATCGTTGTGGGACACGCAAGAGCTGCACTTTTTTTCCATTTCCTCACTGATATTATTCTCTTCGACATTTCCCATTATATTGTTTGAACATCCGTCTCTCCGCCCGGCGAACGCTACACCAAATCAGTACAGCAAGTCCC